>NW_023494893.1:0-139255 GCF_904425465.1 Colossoma macropomum | reverse complement strand
AAACAATTCTTTAAGACTTTTATATGTTACGTGTTTACGGCTGTTTAACTCCTGTTTAATCCCTTTTTACTGTAGACACAGTCGTATACACATGTTTAAACACCCCTGGATTAAGTGTAAATAAGCGGTCACATCATCTATAAAGAAAATACTTCAATATGACGGATTCTGCTGCTTTTAGTGCATAATTGCTCTTAAAGATCAAGAGAACATTCAGAACTGAAACCCCAAAACTCCACCTTTACAGAACACATTACCTTTGTTTAATATAGGACATTTTTCATATAGCGTATGATATATATCACTGAATTCAGGTGTTCCAATCACTTCCATGGCCACAGGTGTATAAAACCAAGCACCTGTGCCTGCAGACTGCTTCTACAAACATTAGTGAAAGAATGTGTCGCTCTCAGGAGCTCAGTGAACTCAGCTGGAGATATACCGTGATCGGATTGCCACACTGTGCAACAAGTCCAGTCATGAAATTTCCTCACTACTAAATATTCCACAGTCAACTGTCAGTGATATTATAACAAAGTGGAAGCGACTGGGAACGACAGCAACTCAGCCACGAAGTGGTCGGCCACGTAAAATGACAGAGCGGGGTCAGCGGATGCTGAGACGCATAGTGCGCAGAGGTCACCAACTTTCTGCAGAGTCAATCGCTACAGACCTCCAAACTTCATGTGGCCTTCAGATTAGCTCAAGAACAGCGTAGAGAGCTTCATGGAATGGGTTTCCGTGGCCGAGCAGCTGCATCCAAGCGTCTGACCGTGGATTCTGAACTTTGAAAACCCTGAGATTCAGCTAAACTGTGCAGCTCTGAAACCGTGATATTTGGGCCCCTCTTTGTCTCCTCGCTGCACACAGTGTGCTGACGTGTCCTCTTATCTTCCGCGCTCTACACACGTGTTTATAATCGCCCTGATTGTGCTTAACATATAGAGTAGAAGAGACGAAACTCTGGTGCTTTTCTGACAACCGCCGCTAGATGGTGCTGCGGTAGCGCTGCTGCCATTTTAGACTGAAAGCACCAAAGTGAAGCGCACAGAACTGCTGACTGGAGGTCTGGAGGATTAGGGGGTCTAGCAAAGGGTGGGTGTGTCAGTCGGAGCGCACCTTCAGCAGGTTGTCCTCAGTGAATAATCAACACATAAGAATCTGGAGGCTTTATTTTCCTGTTTCCCTAATCTGAACAACACTTCTAAGATAAACTGGATAGAACAGTTTATCAAACACACAAACTCACTGAGGAAATTCACACCTCTTCATATTTATTTTCAAAACTAGGAATTCTTACATTTATTTTACTATGTAACTTTAAAATGGACAAACTTCTTGTGAAAATTGTCTAATTTTCACAAACAAATGACGCTTGCTTGGTTTATCGTATATAGACACAGTTTCTCACCCCACTGATATTTCATTTGGAATATCTATAATATTTAATATATAAACAAATCATTTCTTTTTAACAGATGGCCTTCTGCTGGTGAGTTATTTAATAATAAGGGCTTATTAAAAAGCAGTGAGGGGAACTAAACTCACAGGTCAAATGAGAGACAGGTCATCAAAATAATCATCAAAGGTCAACAATGTAACACAATGATGGTAAAACACTTCCAGCCCTTCACCGCAGTATTTTTTGAGGAAAAAAACAGAAATTGGACGATTCCCATTTGATTCACTCCTGCATATTTACTTCGCACCCTACAGTTACATCATAGCTAATAAATAAGGAAACATGTTGCATGGGCTGAGAGCTGGCAACAAAAGGAAACACTGATTTTGGTTGGACAGGATATCCCATCTTATTCTCCTAAACATCTGTTAATGTCCAATGAGCTACACATTCATTCTCTACTTAAACAAATGTATTCTGTTGTAATGGACACAGTCCCCTCTGGGGTAATAACCACGTATAAGGGTGAGATTAGAACTCCACCCAACCCTTTTGCCAATGCTTTACACAATTCATACCCAACTGGCCAAATACGCCTCTCCTCTGGACTGAAAAACAGCAACAAGGGCATTGGTGCATTATTATGTGCATCATTTCAAAGAGATGTTATTTTAGTTCTTTGTATTCTATAATACATTTGTGAAAGATCTGAACTGGAAGAAACTCTGGACTTTACCTCATATATTTCTGGTGACTAATCAAAAAAAAAGAAGGCTTCATTTAAATTATTACACAGACACCCAACAGATCATTATTTGACTAAGTTTGAAAAAGATCTTAATCCAAACTGCTTCTTTTGTGATGTGGACCCTGATTTTGTCACTGTGAATGAGTAAAACTGTTTTGGAAAGACTTGACCAGATTCATTTAAATAAAATAGTCATTTAAATTTCATACAAATGTTGTGAAACAATTTTCTTTGATGTAGGAATGGAAACGTTGACATTTCTAATTTTTCCTAAAATTTTAAAGACGTCTGTTAATAATTTGGGAATTTTGCTTGTTCATTTTGCCATATTTATATATCTATTTAAAAGCTATTTAAACATGCATAAGGGGATAAATGTCCCTTTAACACACACACTTTTCAACATTTGCCTCTGATCAATGAGCTCTTAAGGCACTGGCTGATCACTGAAATTTTAAACTGACACAGATCTGTGTGGTTAATCAGAGTCGGTGCTCACACACCAATTAGCATGTATCCTTATTCACTCACCCGCTCAGTAGCTGAAGGTGTCGAGGAAGTGACCGGGGTTGCCAGATGACTTTAAATTCCCCTACTAAGGCATTAATGACAGTAGAAAAAAAGGCGCATGGTAAATAATCTTTTTGTTAAAGTTTTTTTCTGCTAAAAGAGAAGTGCCTGAGCTTCTAGGAGAAATTCTTAGACCTACAGCACCGTTCACCAGTTTACTGAGAAAGGAAACACTTCCTGTTTACTCCAGCAGTCACTTTTTCCTGAACACTCACTTTACTGCACAATACAGTTATAAACACAGACAGCTTCTGTTCAGAGTTACTACATTAGGTCGTGATGTGTTATTTGTAAGATGAAACACTTTTTGAATGTTTCAGTACAGATTTAAGATTCTAATTCTCAATATGAAATATTAATAATATAGTGGAATCATGTGGTAAATTACATTAATGAGCATCATCATCATCATCATCAAATATCACACGATGAAATTTCACTTTGAAGAAGTTCGTCACGACATCACGGACTGACTGCGTATATAAGCCCAAGATCATTTCTGACTGAGATCAGACTCACCTGATGACGCTAGATCAACATCAGCCACCAGAAGCAGCCAGAAGAGCTTCAGACCTGCGCCTGTTTGGTTCTATCACCACATAGTCATTATTTACTCAGGCAGTTCTCTCTCGGACATCGAGGACACCGCCGCATGAGTGGCAGCAGCTCCAGCTCACTTTGAGCTGTTTTCTTACTTTCTGTAGTTTTCTCCTTTTCTTTTTAAGTATTTATACTTCTTTATTGAAGGGTTTTTGCACTATGGTCACTAATCTTGTCCAGTTTGTCCTCGCTCTACTTTTCTCTCTGTTTATGTCTGCGTCTGGAGACCCGTATGGAGCCCTATTGTTTACAGCAGGGATCAGCTGTTGGCGCTACGCGACACAGCGGTGCTGCCAGATGAGAGACCCGATATCCCCCGCGAGCTGAAGAGGAAGAGACGCGGGAGTCGTGCTGGAGCTGTGCGAAGAAAGGAAAATAGTTTCTCTTTGGGGGACTATTTTGCCTTAGAACGCCCTTCATGTATCCCTCCACCACGAACAGATTAAAATAAAGTGATTCCAATACGTTTTAAGCCAAAACTTCATCACAAAACTGTTGTGAAACAGTGTCTCAGACATCAGACGGTGAATTCATAACCATTTCATTAGTAACTTTCTGTGAGGGAGCTTTTAGAGGTGGACGTCTGGTTCCTATCACCACCACTGTGAACAGTTCTGACTCATTAAGTTTGTCTAGACAGCAAACCAGTCTGACTCTGTGTACATCTCAGTGACTGAATTACTCAGACATTTTTGAAAAATCAGTGCAGTTAATTTAGGCCCTTTGATGAACTCAGTTTTTTCTTCTGGTGACTCCCTATTTTCTTTTATCTTCTGTCTGCGAAAAAGGGCCAAATTAGGCCTTGTTAGACCTTTATGTAGTTTATTCCCTAAAGACCTTACTGAGGTGATACGTGCTTGCACCCTTGGACTGCCACATACGTCTACTTTATAATCCTATTCTACGTTCTGAGGACTATTATCTTTAAATAGTATCATTTTATGAAATGTAATTGTACTTAATGCAGTCCAGCAGAGGTACTGACCACCCCAAGATGGGTGGCTCCAATGAGGTGCCTGACTGAACCAAATGCAGCATCTGTGCATGCATATTTATGGCAGGGTTTTTGGAAATGTAACGCCACACCCCACCCAATTTTTTGCACTCATACTCCAAACAGTATTTCTGCCATGCTACTGTATAAGTGTTTATATGGCAAGAATGTACCTGAGAACAGTAATATACCATATACAATAAACAGGTATATGAAATTGTAAGTATACAAGGCAAAGAGTCACTTGAGTGTTTTTCTGTAAAGTGTTATGTTGAAGAGGGAGTGAACAGTTCCTTTTATTAAAATGTTTCTTTCAAATAAATCATACGTAATGAAGACATCATTGGGAATATGACTACATACACAGAAACTTTATTATTTATATTTATACAGTATACAGTGTATTTATATTATGCAATATATTTATATTTATACAGTGATGCACTAATTTTAATGTACTGCAGTTGTGTTTCTCCACTGAAGATGGAGATCAGCAGTGTGAACTCTGTAGATCCTGCAGTAAAACAGTACAGAGAGCTGATAGAGACCTAATAAACAATCATCCACTGTATAATAAGACTGAAGATGGAGATCCAGCAGTGTGAACTCTGTAGATCCTGCTCAGTAAAACAGCACAGAGAGCTGATAGAGACCTAATAAACAATCATCCACTGTATAATAAGACTGAAGATGGAGATCCAGCAGTGTGAACTCTGTAGATCCTGCAGTAAAACAGTACAGAGAGCTGATAGAGACCTAATAAACAATCATCCACTGTATAATAAGACTGAAGATGGAGATCCAGCAGTGGTGAACTCTGTAGATCCTGCAGTAAAACAGTACAGAGAGCTGATAGAGACCTAATAAACAATCATCCACTGTATAATAAGACTGAAGATGGAGATCAGCAGTGTGAGCTCTGTAGATCCTGCAGTAAAACAGTACAGAGAGCTGATAGAGACCTAATAAACAATCATCCACTGTATAATAAGACTGAAGATGGAGATCAGCAGTGTGAGCTCTGCAGATCCTGTATAGAGAACTGTTAGCAGAGACCTAATAAACAATCATTTGATCAAATTTATAATTTGATACCTGCCACACACTCAAAAAGTTGGGACAGAGGCATGTTTACCACTGTGTTACATCACCTTGCCTTTTAATTACATTCAGGGCCTCACTAGAGGTTCATACATACAGTAGATGGGCTAAGCCTGTACAAGGGGTTTCTGGTGCCAAGAACATTTTTTTATGTCCTCAAAACATTTATAATGCACTTTTAGAGTAGAAACAGACAGAAAATGGCAAGTACATCAGCCGTGATACGTATATTAAAAAATGGTTATTTGGTCAAATTGGCACACAGTAGATCTGTAGGTCTGTCCCTTTGTAGCTTGTATGAAGCACAGAGCTAGTATTACTATATCCACCCACTTACAACAGATACAAATCAAGTAAAGGTACTGAAGTCAAACAGAATTGCAAGAACTCAAAGAAATAGTGACCAACCAATTTATTATTTATTTATTTATTTATTTTTCTTTTAACTGGTAAGAATCTTCTGATCTGACTGGCCTTTGACAGAGCTGCTGTCTCTTAATTTCCATCTACAGGTTGAGGAATTGAGGGATATAGATGACCTTTTCACACAAAGCTGAAGCTTCTTGCTGAAATTTTCACCTTAAATGCTGCAGCAGTTTCATTTGTGAGAGTAAAAGCAAGAATCTGGCAGGTAGGAAGCAACTTCAGCCTCGTCTTTTCCACAGACATGGACTCCGTGGGTTAAACTAGTTGGCCTACCAGCTAGTTAGCGAAAGTTAGTGTTAGCCTAGCCTATTTTCTTTACCTCACTTAAACCCTGCTATTACAGTATATTTGCACTTTTTGCTGATGAAAGTGTGGATACTGCCTTTCGTCTTTGTCATGGAGAACACAACGTCCATTTTTCCCAAAAACAAGCTGAAAAATGAACTCATCTGACCACAGCACACTTTTCCAATGTTTTTCTGACCATGTGAGATGAGCTCTGGCCCAGAGAATCTGGCAGGGTTTCTGCATAGAATTGAGTATGGACTTCTGAAGTACCTCTGAGCCCATGTGTTTATATTTAACACAGTAGCACGGCCATCTGAGGGCTCAAATGTCACGCACATTCCACAGTAGTTTCCGGCCCTGCCCTACAGCGGCTTACATTTCTCTGGGCTCTGAGTATTATGTACAGTAGGCGGTGAAAGACTTTAAATGCTTTGCAATCTTGCATTGAGAAATGTTTTTTTTAAATGTCCTCTCAATTCTTTCATGAAGTTTGGCACAAAATAATGAGCCACAACCCATCTCTTCTGAGACTGAGCCTTTGATGGACGCTCATATTACACCCAATCATAACACCATCACCTTTTTATCAATTTACCTGCTGATTGCAGAATGTTTCAAAACAGTGTTTGAAAATTCTATAAACTTTTCACTCTTATTTTGCCAATCTCAACTTTTTTGTTTGTGTTGCAGGCATCAAATTCAAAATGTTTAATATTTACAAAATCCAATCATGTTGGTCAGTCAAAACATTAAAAGTCATTTCTTTGTATTTTGTCAGTGAAATAAAGGTTCAACAGAATTCTTCAAGAAGATTCTTGCTTTTATCGCATTTTACAGAATGTCCCAACTTTCTGGAAATGGGGTTTGTACAATAATGTTCAATAAAAATACATTATTTTTAATAATATTGATAACAGACAGTTTTTCTGTCAAGCGATGTATTTCATTAACAGATGTTTATGATTGTCTAGCAGCATAATGGATTGTTTTTTTAATAACAAAGTAAATGAATACAGAATTCACAATGTGTGTATATTGAGTATTGTAACAGCTCTGTCGATTAGATATTAGAACTTTTTATAAGCTGCTTTTGCCAAGCGCTCGTTCTCCAGCTCTTATTCTGAATGAGTTTCTGTTCGATACAGAATGACAGTAATATGTACTTTCTATGGTCTAGGTTTTAAAAGATATAACCTTTTAAGAGTTTAGAATACTCACTTCTCTCTGTCTCCACTGCTCCCTCTGATCTGTACTGTCACTCTATCTGGTAAAGACAGATCACAGCTCCAAACACCAGAATCAGTATGTAGAACCCTTCAGGAGGAGAGCAGGCTTATGAAAAAACATCAGAAAAGCTCAATTTCACTTTTAAAATACACATATTTAGACTGAAGTGTGAAGAATTTAGATTTTTTTTTTTCAAAACTGTAAAAATACAACCTGCCATTATAATAATTATACCTTAATGATACACTGTAAGCAGAGTGTTCTGTAAATATGCAGTGTTTATAAATCACCGTGCAGTGTGGGAGGAGTGAATGTCGCAAATGACAAACCTTCAGACTTGTTTGGATTCTTGGAAGATGTTTGACTTCTCTCTGAAATAAAATAAATATTTTAATCATGTTTATGAAGTTAATTTACATTATATTTAATGGTTAATCTAATAAAATAACGAATATTACCTTTCAGCTGTAAATATGTTGTGGTTTTAAAGATCATCTGCTTTCCTTTCAGACTGCTGCAGTAATAGAGTCCTGAATCAGAGTGAGTAACTGCAGTTATAGTGAGAGAGGAGTTCATAGAGTTCACACTCATTACCGCTCTGTCGCTCTCAGCTATAAAATTACAGGGTTTTGACGACGATGATGATGATGATGATGATGATGATGACGATGTGTAATATTTGCATGCAGTATAAACTGGTGCTGAATTAATTGTGTGTTTGAGCCAGAATAAATAATCTGGTGGAGTTAAACTGTGTTGACACCAGAGAGTGACATCATCACCAGGTTCTGCTTCTACAGGTAAACCAGCCTGAGAACTCACTGACAGCACACCTGAAACACACAATACAACACAGGACAGACTTTCTTTATATCAGGTTTATCTGTAACAGATTTGTATGGAAATTAACTACTACAAACTGAACTATTATAAATTCAGTATGTTTATTCACGTCCAGGCCTGAATAACAATGACCCCAGTCCAGCTCTGTTCATACATTGTTCCAACTTTAGTTCGGAACATTAGTTGAAGGTTTATTGGTTCTCTCAGTATCTACTGTACAGAACTTTGACTGATTATCTTTTAAATGAATTGTCTTTCCAGACAGGAGAATATTTACATAAAAGTCCTGCATTCTGAAATAAAATATTTATTAACCTGATTATACTGCTAACTTTAATTAGACAGAAGAGTTTTAGGAGAACTATGATTTCAGAATCACTCACTGATCCCCCAGAGCAGCAGCAGAGCCATACGCAGACAGCGACCCATCATAGTTCCAAATCGTATCAGTACTGCAGACGAACTTTCGTTGACGTTTATATGGAGGGGGGCGGGGCTTATTCACATAATATTAGTTACTAGATTATAGTTACTAGATCAACAAAGTAATAAAATCTACTTCTGAATTTCTCTCTGGTATTAAAGTAAACAAAGGGGCTCTTCTCCTGGTAGCAGTCGACACCTCCATTCTCACGATTATCATCACACGAGAAACAAGAAAAAAGAACGATGATCACAATACACAGTGTGGAACAAAGAAGAAAATATGTAAACCTCCTGTATCATATTGAATGTATATACCTAAAGGTCAGTGGAGATAAACCACTAGAGTAAATGCTTTGATTTTACATGCTTTTCTAATACCATGTTTTTCATTTCTGTAAAAAAGTAGAATCTTGGAAACTTTAACATGAATTTCAGAATGTCTTAGTATTTGATACTGTATGGCTCCTTTTTGCTTTGATGACCGCGAGCACTCGAGCTGCCGTGGACTACACATGTTTGTGCAAAAGCCTGAACACAAACTTCAGTGAAAAGGCCTTAACATGGTCAGTGTTGTCATGTTATAAATGATCTCTCTTTCATTTTACTTGTCATTTGTTCTAAATTCTGAAACTTTCTGTTGTTTAATTTCAGAAAACAAAAAGTTTTGTAGTATTTTCTAACATTCAGCACTCAGAAATTTTTAAAGATCTTTAAATCTTATTCCAAAAATACTTAAAGGAGCAGTATTTGATATTCTAAGTGTGTCAGACATTGTAAACTTTTCTTCAACTGCACTTTTCCAACCTCACTTAAAAGTCTTTTGAACAGAAATAACCTTGATTTCTCACATTTCTGCAATTATAGACCAATCCCATTTATGAGTAAAATATATGAAAAAATAAATAATTCACAGCTTTGTGATTTCTTAAAGAAAAACAATGTTCATGACAAATTCCAGTCTGGCTTCAGGTCACATAGCACCGAAACAGCATTAGTGAAAGTAGCAAACAATTAATGAATTACTGCTGATGCAGGTGCTGTTTCTGTGCTTGTGCCTATGGATTTAACTGCTGTTTCTGACGCTATAGATCCATCCAGTACTTAGAACTTAATTGGCCTTCATGGGGCTGTTGTTTTGTTTAATGTTAACCTGTAACTGTAACAGTATTTAGTTAAATATGTCTTAGGTAAGCAGTATATTCTCTGAGGTGTACCATAAGGCTCTGTACTAGGCTCACTTTTATTTCTTTTGTATATATTGCTGCTGGGTCACATTAACAAGCATGAAGTCAGTTATGCTGAGAATACACGGCTATACATTTCTGTAGCACCAGATGATGTTACTTCTTTAGATAAGCTGGTAACATCTGTCCAGCATTGTTAGTTTGGTGAAGAGCAACTAACTGAAACAAGACAGATGTAGTTGTAATTGGTAATGAAGACAAAGAGAAAAATGATTTACAACAGAATTAACAATCTAAGTTAAAATCATTGGTGACACTTTACTCAAAGGGTGTCTACATAACACATAACATCTTTCATAAACACTTCATAACATGTTCATGAATGTTTTACTATACATTCATAAAGCAAAAAAATACATTTTTACATGATATTAATATGGACTACAGTGTCATTTTACTCAGATATATTTTTCTAAGTAAAAGTCAACATTTTTTTTATTTTGACAAACTAGATTATTTTCAGTTAAATTCCTCGTTTTAGGACAGCCAAAATAAAAATGACCTGGCTTTGGCCCCTTGGACAGAGGGCTTTGGCACTAAGGCACTTTTTGCCTAGACTTTCAATTTCTTTTCAATTATTTGTTTTTTCTTAAACATTTGTATTTTAAGTTATTCTGTCTCCTTATTTGTCTTCTTTAAAATTTGATTGTGCCAGAACATTAACATAACAGGCTACACACTGTTGTGTTTAAGTTTACTCAACTGTATTGGGTTTAAATTAGCACTGTTACCTCAAGAATTAATTAATACTTTACAGGTTTAATTTTATTTTTAGTGGTGTTCTTCCTGCTTATGGTAGTGGAAAAGGCACAAGTACAGTTGTGCATCAGTTATTCTGTGTTTAATTGACACTATTTGAGTTTAAATCTTATTTGCACTGTTATCTCAAGGATTGATTAATTATGTTTTTGTTTTTTTTACACTACTACAAAATGAAGTTACAGCTGCCATTCATCCTGTGATAGGTGGTAAATCTTTAAATGTCAAAGCACATTTCTTGCAAAAGGCTCAGCACCCTGAGGGAGGACAGTCAAAGAGTTACCAGCTATAACTAGATGAATGGCAGCTGTAACTTGATTATCCTTTGAAAAATTGCAAAAAAAAAAAAACAAAACAAAACAAAACAAAAAAAATTATTCAGTCCTTCAGATAGCAGTACTAGCCTTTAAATCCAAGACAGATGATTAAACTTAAAAATAACATTTTCCTCAATAATGCATAGACTGCTGGTGTAAAGTTCTGCTCATCAAAATTTTAAAGAGGACAGAGTGAAAAGGAAAAAGAATAATAACTTGTAAAATACAAATGCTTAAGAAAAAAAAAACAACCCTAAAAATATAGCATGCAATGAAATGAAAATCATGTAAACCCCATATTTAATTGAAAATAATACAAATTTCACAAAATAGTACAAATTTCCAAAACAGTTGGGCTGCTGTGCAGAATATAAATAAAAACAAAATGCAATGATGTGCAAATCATTTAAACCATATATTTAATTGAAAATAGTACAAAGACAACATATCAAAAGTTGAAACTGAGAAATTTTAGTGTTTTTCAGCAAGACAATGTAAAACCACATTCTGCATGTATTATAACAGCATTGCTCCGTATTAAAAGAGTCCAGGTGCTAAACTGGCCTGCACTGGATGCAGTGATGAACTGTTTTCACAGACAGTGGTTTTCAGAAGTGTTTCTGAGCCCACTACAGAATCATGTCTGTTTTTAATGCAGTGCCGTCTGAGGGCCCAAAGATTGTAGCTAGCCAATACCAGCTTTCAGCCTTGTCCCTTGCATACAGAGATTTCTCCAGATTATCTGAATCTTATAATATTATTTTGTACTGTAGACGAAAAAGTGAAAGTTCTTTGCTATTTTATGTTGAGAAACATTATTCTTGAATTGTTTCACTATTTGATGGTGCAGTCTTTCACAGAGTGGTGAACCCTCCTCATCTTTACTTCTGAAAGACTCCGCCTCTCTGAGATGCTCTTTTTCTACCCAGTGATGTTACTGACCTGTTGCCAATAAACCACCAGGTGTTTTTAGCATTACACAAATTTACCAGTCTGTGTTGCCCCCGTCCCAACTTTTTTGGAATGTGTTTTTGGCATCAAATTCAAAATGACCATATATTTTTCAAAAAACAATAAACTTTCTCAGTTTCAACATTTGACATTTTGTCTTTGTACTATTTTCAAATAAATATGGGGTGTAAATGATTTGCACATCATTGCTTTTTGTTTTCATTTACATTTTGCACAGTGTCCCAACTTTTTTGGAAATGGGGTTGTAATTAAAAAGAAGGAAAGTCTAAACAAAAAGTATCTAAGCACTTTCTGTCCAAAGGGGCAAAGCTAGGCCATTTTTTAAAATATAAAATGGTGTCTGGGAAAAATGTATCTGACTAAAATGACACAGTAGTCCATATTAATATCATGTAAAGCATGTATGCTTTATGAATGTTGATTTAAACATTCAAGAACATGTTATGGAGTGTTTATGTAAAATGTTATGAATGTGTTATGTAGACACGCTTCGAGTAAAGTGGTACTAAAGTCTTTGTGTGTTCTGGACTCTTTTAAATCAAACCTAATATTTTATTATTAAACTACATTCCATCATTTAATGAATAGAGCAGTTGTGAGATCAATATAAGACACTGAGAAACTGATCCAAGCTTTTGTTTTTATCTCCTCTTGACTATTGAAATGAATTGCTTACAGGAGTTTGTTACAATCAAATTACAACAAAAACAGTATTGAATATTAACACAGACAAGAAGACGAGATAAACCGAGTTTTAGCATCACAGTACTGGCTGCCCTTTCCTTTAGAGTCCACTCAGAAATTTTAGTAGTAGTTTTTAAATCTCTGAATGCCAGAGAAATCATGTTAAGATCATCTAGTGCTGCTTCTCCACTTCCCACATATGAAAATTAAAAAAAATAAATAGGTGAAGTGTCTTTTTGTTTTTGTGCACCAAAGGTCACACACCCAAACACACACACACACACACATACACATACACATACACACACACACACACACACACATACACACACACACACACAACAAAAACTCAAACACCAGTACGCAGAAAAACCCACACATGCTGTAAACCCTGATGTGTGTGTCAGTATCTGCCACATCTATTAAACGCCTTTTGACCGTGTTGTGCAGTCATCAGGAACAGTCACTCTACTGGACACTGTGGTGTTGGAAATAACTGCATGGAGATTCAAGGTAAAGTCCTTTAAAACAAAAAGAAAAACACACGAATCTCTAGAAAAAAGTACAGACTGCTCGGTCAGAATGTAGAGTGTTTTTATTATATTTTGGTTTTTGTGTCCAGTCACTTTGGACCAAGTTCATAGTTCCTGGACACTGGCCAACACTCTTTAAAGTACAAGCGCACTGAAACACTGAGGAACTTTCAGTTTGGAGGCTTTAAAATGAGAAAAATACAGTCAATGTTGGTGAATGACGAGATGACAGTTTTCAAACATGCTAATCCTATTTAAACAGTATGGAGAGTTCCACTGACTGTGGAAACCAATAGAAAACAGTTTCAGATAAAAATAGGGTGCTTACATTCAAATAGCTGTACAAAAGCCTGGTGCTATTTTAGCAGATGCTGAGCTGCTGTTTATTTCTTCTGCTAGCAGAACATGAGAAGTGTTAAAATACACTTGTGGTTTTGATGCATGGAGCAGCTGAGATAAGCTAAATGTCAGTTTTGCGGTTGGAAGGTTTTCGGAGAAAAATGTGCTTATACAAGCACAAAACACACACCTGCCCACTTTTACATGTTTCCTGGGGGGTCTTGACAATACTTGATATTACTTACTATCACTGTGGTGTCATTACAAGATACTGTAAAGAAGAAAAATGCAGTGTTCCATGCTTTACATACTCACTATGTGTCCTATAGTTGCACATTGATCCTTTTGTAGGTCACTATTGCTCATTATTGTAGGTTCTTAATGCACTTTTTGTGTTCAGCCATGAATTCTTTTACATAGAAAAGTTTAATACAGAATCTTTTTAATTCGCTGTCTTACAAATTCTTTAAACAATTCGCTGAAGAGGTCATTTGACTTCTTCAAAAATCAAATGTTTGCATTTTTTCCAGTATGTTAAATCCAGTAAATAAACAGCAGTTGTGTATTAAATGTGCAGAAGTGTGTTCTCTGTAAAGGACGTGCACTTATTTACTCTTAGAAAATCAACAATAACACTGTCATTGACCAGGGTGCCCAAACTTTTGCATGTGCCTGTATGAGCTACTAACATACGTGCCCTTCTGCTTACACTCAATGGGGATCTAAGAAAGTTATGTTGTCACTATCCAAAAAACAAAACAAAACAGTATCTCTATTTTTAATGTTTATTTAATTTATTGAATTTTTACATCATTTAAGCTCAGCAGCTGCCCGTTACATTGTGAGAAAGTTTCATGATGATTGGACCAATAGAAATGCTACATTAAAAGAAGTAAGGAACAGTTTTGTCCTCTCCTGTAAAGTCACCAAATTGGGAGATCTGGACTTTAGGAGTTGAATGATGACCAGAAGTGTGCTGTGTCTGGTTCCAAGTAATGTTTTAATGGATTTGTAATTTCCTGAGTATTTTCAAAAGATACTTTTACTTCTACTAAAGTACATTGGTGAATAAATGAAGATACATTTTAGTCATTAACATTTTAGTTCCTAGTTTATTTGTTTGTTTGATTGGGTTGGTGACATCATCAGTACTGCTTTTTGACTGAATACACATCTGAGTTTTAAAGTTCAGTGTTTTGTTTTTCAGATTGAGAGCTTAACAAACAGAGAATAGAGTCTAACAATCTTGGGTTCCATGCTAAGAGGCTGGATAGAGGTTCCAGAAGTTCCACTGCAGTTCTGTAAGTTACTCAGTACTTAAAAGAGACCCCAGCTAGGAAGACATTTTAACCATAATATGAAAAATACTTTAAACATAGATTTATTTATACTGTAAAATTATAATTAAAGATAAAATAGTAAAAAAAAATCCTGCTACTCCTGTGTTGGCATTTCATTACATTTTGGGGAGGCGACATCAAAGAGTTGCACTGGAATTGACCCAGTTTAGCTAAACCTATCTGCTGGTCAGTCTTTTCAGGGTTAACCAGAGCAGGACATTAAAAGCTGAGAGTGAGGGAAATATTATCTGTGCAGCAACCGCTCATCTGTGCTTACAGAGAAAGAGAATACACACTGTAAAGAGCTCCACTATCACACACGCTGACAAACTCACGTTTACCCTTAGAATCACTACAGAATCACTATAAAACACGGCTTTCCTGCTGTACTGTACAGTCTATAAGCCCATATTCAAAACAGCACAGCGGCCGTATCTCAGTTGCATTAGCCAAAGAGTCACTTCAGCTCAGCTGGCGACAAGTTAGCTTGTAAGATCTATTTCAACTATACAACAGCTCAAATCTTAGTTGTTATTGGCTCAAACTTTAGCCGGTAATGCATATTTCTATAGAATCTGACAGTCAGTGAAGATTATCTGCACCCCTCCTTTTCTCCTTTTCTAATTGCTAGCAAAGCTGTTCATTTTAATAGTAGTTTCTTTGACCTTCGGCTGAAATTATGCAGGCAATTTTCTTTAGTTTGGTTACTTTAATAAAAAAAATCAAAAATGTTTTAGTTATTTACTGTGGCGTCAGCATAGAAGAAGACAAGAAAAACCCTGTATTTACAGGAGGAGAGATGTAAAACATAACACAGCAGATAGTTTTGAGTGCATCATCACTCAAGATAGCAAACCATCCGTCCACCATCCAGAGAAACAAACATTTCAAATGCATTTTAATTTTTTTAACAGATATTCAAGAAAACCTGAAATACATACTATGTTTTTGATATTCTAGAGTGACAGAGTGACAACAAATAGTCTACAGTCATGAATATAATACCACAAGAAAAGATGATGCTGGCAACTAATTATGGATTTTAAGTAAACCTTATGCTGTTCTTCAGGCTGTAGTCTGGCCTGCTGGTCTCACAGAGCAGGCAAAAACACCAAATACAGTACAAGGTTTAGATAATTTAGTGTTTTAATGTTTTAAACATACGCCTTAAAAGTTTGAGTTAATTAAAGTTTGAATTTTAAGTGAGCAGAGTAATCTGTGTTTTATGTCCTGTCGACTTATTCTTTGAAGTTTTAAAGCAGCCCAGACACAGCACTTCTGTTAGCCTGCTACACTTACTAACAGAGCAATTTCACAGAAGTATTGCATTTTTTTATTTGGTACAGTTTTTTAAGATTTAAGTTCAGTCATCATAAAGTTCAAGACTTAATGCAAAACAGCAACATACAAATTCTGAAATCTGCTTTATATGAATATCTGTTATAAGCAGTTATATGCTTCAAATAATCTGTGTTATAACTTCTAAACGTCCATGTACTGCTGCTACAGCACCCTGTTAGCATAGCCTTAAGGTGGCTTTTGGAAACAAGCATTATTGAAATGGTGTAAACTGGATAAATACAGGCCTATGATGCAAATTAAAACATGTATGCATTAAACACTGCCATGTAATGAAATGCTAACAGTCTGACTGTATCTGACTCTCAGGGTAAGCAAAATTACTTTACTACCAACGTTGAGCATGTCTTAGCCAATCAGATTTTGGAATTGGACGTGGCTCAAATGCACAATGCAATCTTTGATTGGCTGAGTGAATCTACAGCTTTGGCTGAATGTAAATTAGCTCTGTTTTAGCAAATTCATATTCTTATTACAACCTGTTTGTCTCGGGTCCACAGACGTCCAAAATACTCCGCTTCTGGTCACTTTTTAACCGCAATTTTTATGGTATCCCATTGGTCAGGACTCCAGGAGCTGCACTAGATTACAGGATCATTCTGCCATATTGGCAGGGTACGTTCTTTGTTAATATGCTGTAAATACTCATGCAGAATTTAAAGAGACGGCTGTTGTATTGTTTTTTTCACACTTGTCATACTTAAAAAGTGAATCAAGTGAAATGGGAGTGTATCGTTACCAAGTCCAGATGCCAAACCATGACACAATGATAAAATTAGCTTTATCGATGGGGTGGATCTCCCCCAACTCAAAAATAGTCTGGAGTAATGATCTGGACTTCCTAACGTTTCCTCCTCTTCCGTTTACAGACTTTTTCCTAGCTGGTGTGTGGCTTAAGTGGCTGTCACTCAAAGGCCCTGTCCCATTTCACCCGTTGCACCTACCACCTAGCTCCCTGTTTTGCACGTTCATGTCTAGGGGCAGGGTGTGCCATTTTTTTTTATTGAGATAGAGGGGTAGAGCGAAGTGTTAGGGCTACATGACCCTCTAAATGAAGATTTTTCAGAGGCGCACTCAAAACAGAATGTTCTGAGAAAAAAAGAAAAACCAGCAAGATGGCTGAACAAGAGACCAAAGGAACCCACAAATGTGAGAATTTTCTCTGTTAAAAATTTACGTTAACCACTGTTTTATCTTAGTTTAAAGTCGTTTCAATGTATTATGGTTGTTTTGTTCATAACAAGCATAAAATGTCGCTAAAAGTATGCTAATGCCTCAGTAGCTAGACAGCTAATTTTCCCGTTCCACCTTAAATAGTCCAGCAATTCTGAAACCTGAATTGCCAGAATGTAACTGCAAATGCACCATTTAAGGTGGAACAGAAAAATTAGAACAAGAAGCTGGCGAATATCTGACTTCAGCTTCGTATCACCAATGAATTATCGGTGGGCGATAATAAATAATTGTCTTAAAACCCCTCTTTGAAAGCATATGATGCCCTAAATATATATTTTTTAGGTTTGTCCCATTTTGTAGGGCAAGATTTCAACCACTACCCCTTGTAACTTGTAACAGATTTAACTCAGTTACTGCCATAATTCAGTCACTGATAGTTTACTCAGTTAATAGAAAACCCCATTGTAGGTAGCCTTTTAGCAAATAATGCTTGCCTAGCAAGTTAGCAACCTAATGACAACATTACTGTACTATATTACACCCCACTACATCCACATTAGTGAAGGGGCAGTTAACCTAAAGTCTAGATAAAGACAGGCTTCTTATGATGCAAACTAATAACTTCATCTCATACATTTTAACTGGAAAAAAGAGTTAGGTAGAAGATACCAAGCATGAGAAATCCAATAAATGATGTTAAAAGTTTTATTCCTTTACATCTGTACAATTAGATCTACAAAACGATTCATATGTGCTGTTTAACTAGAGCTGCTTCTGAAGGGCTGAATGAACTCGTCTTTCTGATCCGCTGGTCTTGATTTTTCACAAATCTTTTTCACTGATCTTTGATCTGATCAATATAGATCCACATCTGTAAACATATTTAGTGAGTGTACAGACTACAGATCAGCCAAATCAATACAAACAGATTGGAAGACTGGAAGATCTACACTTCTGGTTTGATCTGATAGGTTAATAAACAGTGAAGCTTCTCAATGCTAAATAGAGAAACAAATACCAACATAAGGGCAAAATCAACTCCCTCACCTCTTTTTCTCTCTTCTTCTCCAGGAGCTCTGAGGAAACTGAAGTGTGCAGCTCCTGCAGTCAATGGTTCTGGTGGCGAGCCGTCATCATCTCATTCTACAAGGATTCCGATGATAAGTGGACTACGGCAGCTCTGAGCAAGTGAAGATCGATACCCTTCTTCAGATCAGGTTCCTGCTCCTGCTTGGTGTTCAGTATGACATCATGAGGTTTTGAACTTTCCTTTCTAAAACCATGTCTTTCTTTCAGGTCTGACTTTCTGACATTACCATTCCAAAGAACAGAAGACTTACTGGACAACACAGCTCCTCTTCCTGGTAGGAATGATGTGGTATTTACAGGAGATGTTGCTTTGTTGTCTTTATCCACTGTATAACTGGCTCCTCCATGTCTGGAAGCAGCACTATACAAACCACAGAACAGCAAGTTTAGAGTCAAGAAAAAGAGTCAGTATAGAGTTACATGAAGCTTTACTTCATTTTAAGACAGCTTACCATTAACGTCCTTTGTTTTCAGCGGTCTGTGCTGCAATGTTGGAGCAGGAAACTAAAACTCCCTCGCAGTATTGTATGAATTCCTGCAGTGTCAGATCACACAGTCACCACATGCTGAACCGAAGACTGTGTTGGGTTTACTTAGCCTAAATTTAACTGAATGTTTGCATCACTCATGATTATACTTTCATTTTATACATTTTTCTGAGTATCCAGTATGTTTTACTGTGTTGCACACAGTACAACATTTTAAGTAAAGCTAAAACATTTCCAGTAGGAGTTGCTGATTTTTATGAATGATATTTGATGAGCCAGCAGAAAAGCATCGAAAGTCCTGAGAGAATTATTATTGTGATGAGATGGGTCAGGTGATTTTATACTGAGTCTCCAGGACAAGGGTTGGGAACCACTGAGTTAATCCAGTCCTGATATAATCATTAATATTCATTTATATATTACATTGTATGTTGAGTTGGTGTGCTCAGCATGTGTTTGAGTACACTGTGGTACGAGTACTCACAAAGTAGTTCTGCAAAAATACTTGATAATACAGTATTATTAGTAGATATACTAATTATATACTAAAACTATATGAATTGATATACTAATCATGTGATTAAAAAACATATGGGTAGTACTACAAAATAATTCTAGAACACTTTTAATGTATTTTTAGGGTTCAGTTTGGCAGTATAGGCTAGCACACTTAAATTAAGTGGTGAAAATAACTCAGTACTTATTAGTACAAATTAGTGGTTCCAAAATAACATAAATTTTGCGGTAACACATTCTCCGTTGACACTCTTTGCCAAAGTATATTTTTACTATAAAATAAGCACAGAATATATTTGTATGAAATACATCATTAGTGTCAAAGTTAACAAACCTAAGTGAAGTATAGTTTTGTCAAATATACATTTACTAGGTAAACAGTTAAGTATAAGGTAAAAATATATAAGCCCAATTTCAAAAAAGTTGAGATGCTGTGCAAAATGTAAATAATGTAAATAGAAATAGAACGTAATGATCTGCAAATCTCATAGACCCATATTTTATTCACAATAGAACATAGAACACATATCAGATGTTGAAAATGAGACATTTTACCATTTCATAAAAAAATATTACCTCATTTAGAACAGCAGCAACGCATCCCAAAAAAGTTGGTAGGGCTGTGTCTACCACTGTGAAGCATCCCCTCTTCTTTTAACAACAGTCTGTAAACGCCTGGGAAGTGAGGAGAGCAAATTGCTGGAGTTTTGGGAGAGGAATGTTGCCCCATTCTTGCGTGTTGTAGGATTCTAGCTGTTTAACAGTCCTGGGTCTTCTTTGCCAGATTTTTGATTTCATGTTGTGCCATATGTTCGGTTGGTGACAGATCTGGACTGCAGACAGGTCAGTTCAGCACTCTTCTTCTGCAAAGCCATGCTGTTGAGGTTGATGCTAGTGTAGTTTAGCATTGTCTTGCTGACATAATCAAGGCCTTCCCTGAAAAAGACGTCGTCTGGATGGCAGCATATGTTGCCAAAACCTGTATATGTCGTTCAGCATTAATGGTGCCTTCACAGATGTGCCAGGTCACCCATGCCACATGCACTAATGCACCCCTATACCGTCATTAATACTGGCTTTTGAACTGTGCACTAATAACAAGCTGGGAGGTCTTAAGTCTGGAGGATGTAGTGTCCATTATTTCCAAAAAGAATTTCAAATTTTGATTCATTGGACTACAGGTCACTTTTCCACTTCACCTCAGTCCATCTTTACTGGACGACCTCAGTCCATGATTCATTGGACACTTTTCCACTTCACCTCAGTCCATCTTTACTGGACGACCTCAGTCCATGATTCATTGGACACTTTTAGACTTCACCTCAGTCCATCTTAAATGAGCTTGGGCCCAGAGAAGACGGCAGTGTTTCTGGATCCTGTTTATATATGGTTTCTTCTTTGCATGATAGAGCTTTATCTTGCATTTCTGGATTGCACGGTGATCTGTGTTCACAGACAATGATTTCTGGAAGTGTTTCTGAGCCTGCAGTGATTTCCAGTACAGATTCATGCCTGTTTTTAATGCAGTGCTGTCTGAGAGCCCGAAGATCATAAGCATCCAATACTGACCATCAGCCTTGTCCTTTGCGCACAGGGATTTCTCCAGATTCTCTGAATCTTTTGATGATATTATGTACTGTAGATGGTGGAATTTCCAAAGTCTTTGCAATTTTATGCTGAGGAACATTTTTCTGAAATTGTTCCACAATTTTTACACACAGTTTTTCACAGGTTGGTGAACCTCTGCCTATCTTTGCTTCTGAGAGACTCTGCCTCTCTAAAATGCCATGTGAGTTAGTTGCAAATTGTTCCTCCAGCTGTTTTTTATTAGTAACACTTACTTTCCCAGCCTTTTGTTGCCTCTGTCCCAACTTTTTTGGAATTGGGGTTGTACTTGCATCCTGTATATAGTTTGAGTAGACTGTTATCATAGTATACAGCTTACCACTATACAGTACATGGGTATATATGCACTATATTTCCAAAAGTATTCGCTTGTCTGCCTTCACACGCATATGAACTTGAGTGACATCCCATTCTTAATCCAAGGTTTAATACGATGTCGGCCCACCCTTTGCAGCTACAGTATAAATGCCTTACTTACTGAATCTTGAGGTTTGTGAAAGTGGATATTAAAATCTCAGGCAATTATTACATTATTTGAATTCATTATTAAACTTGATAGAAAGTCAGAAAATTCCTGTAAGAACTGAAAATACGGCCCTGGCAGCCTATAGACATTAATTAGTGAAAAGGAATTCTAATTTGTTCCTCAATCATATATATTAAGAAAAAGAACTTCAGAAGAAGAGAATTTGTAGCCAACTTTCTGGCTCACGCCTAAAGCTTTAGTATGGATGGTTGCCATACCTCCACCCCGGCCGCTTAAACGAGGGATATGCGCATAACTGTAGCCTGCAGGGGTGCATTAATTTAGACCAAATTATTCATCAGATCTAATCCACATTTCTGTGAGGCACAAAGCATCAAAATGATGTTCGGTAATAATTTCATTTACAGCGACAGCCTTAGATGTAAGAGATCTTATATTAAGCAGTTTTGTACAAAGGACTCAACAAGGTCAATGTCATTTGAAAACTGATCTAGAAATAGTGCATCTTCATTTTACTCTTCATAACTTTTCTTTGTGTAAAGACTCTTAAACTTTCTGTTGTTTTTTTCCAGGTTCAAATAAAAAACAAAACTGATTTTTAATAGTAAAGTGTAGTGTGTTAGGAAATTGTTATACTTTCTCATTTTCATTTAAATCTCTACTCTGTCCTTTATGACTCTCTTGGGGGTGGAGAGTATAAAGCTTTGGGTCCAAAAATGTTTTTAGATTGGGTGTTGGTGGTGGAAATGGACAGAGCGCTCTTTGAACAAAATCATCATAAATGCGAACATATCTGGCCTGTTTGTGGTTATTTTTTTTTTGTATCTATATTTGTATATTTGTAAATGTATTTATACATTTTCCAGATTGCAGGTTGCAGCAGCACTTGAACTACATGAAAGATGGGTTTTTAGGGGAAACCAGCTGCACTGATCTACTCTCAGTTCACTTGATCTTAGTGACACTAAAGATCTTAGTGCTAAATGTAATTGGTTGGAGGAGCTTCTCTAAAGATGGAGGCCTGTTCAAAAACATAGGGGTGGAGACCTGCAGGGTTGCCATGTTAAGGAAAATAACTTATCTTTTAACTCTGCAGGAAATAGCACCCCCTGTCAAATTCAATGTGTTTTATAACTGTAAATAAATTTACACATCATCTACAGACAAAAAACAAACAAACAAAACTTTTGCACATTTACATACACAGTTATTGTTCATTTAGTGAATTTAATATAATGAGAGAAAAAAAAACAAACCTAAGCCATAGACTGTCCAAATGTTTTGGCACATTTAATATTTTTTTTTACAACTTGTTAAAGAAATAAATAGACATTGTGCACTAAAAGTAGCAGAAAAATTGCATAATTACATTCATGCTCTGTGAACTTCTTTTAACCTAGAAAATCACAAAGTCAAGGGTGTCGGTATGGTGGTGCAGTGGGTAGCGCTGTTGCCTCACGGCAGGAAGGTTCAATTCCCGGGTGACTAATCAGGGTCTGGTATGTGAAGTTTGCATGTTCTGCGTGTTCTGTTGGACTGTGTCCAGGCCAACTGGAGATTATAATCGTTTCCTGCCCAATGAGTGCTGGGTTAGACTCCAGCAGCCCCGTGTATTAATGCCTCAAAAGCGGAAGAGAGAATAATCTGCCTTCAATTCCTCAATTGCTACGGAGTTCTCGGAAGAACTGCCTGACTAAATGATAAATATATTACAATTAAACAACAAGGTGTATATCTGCACTTCTAAAAATGGATAAATTCTTCTGGTGGCTGTTTCTGGTGGGTCATGTTCATCTGGCATCGTCAGGTGAGTCTGAAAATGATCCAATCTGCTGCTTTGTGCTTTGTACAGTCAGTACAGTTGATACACTATCGAGTGATGTTTGATGATGATGCTTAATCCTGTAGTTTACTGTGTAATTAAATAATATTTAATATTTCTTAAGCAGAACACATATTACTCACAAAACATCTTATATAAACACTGAAATGGGATTGAGTTGAATTGCTTTAAAATAAGATGGTCTCACTTTAACCTCTGATTATGTAAATGAAAGTGACACATTCGCTGCCTCATATCTCCCCTATAGGCTCCGCTCATGTTGTCTATTTGAATAATATTCATGAATAAACAGAGCTGTATTGACGATGTTTTTGCTCCAAAGCTCAAGATGTGATGCAATTCAAATTATTAGTTGTAGCTTAGCGTTACATTAGTTCGATAGCTAGATAGCTAGCTAGATAGATAGATAGATAGAAAGATAGATAGATAGATAGATAGATAGATAGATAGATAGATAGATAGATAGATAGATTTAAGTTAACAATTAATGCGTGTTGGTGCAATCCACTGTAAGATCATTTTCAGTAGTACAATATCTTTTTTACATACTTCACATCTGTTTAGTACAGATTTATGAACAAACTTTAAAAACATGCTTATCCACTGTGAGCAATTGTGTCTGGAAAATAATATCTCTGTACAGCTTTTATAGGCTGGACAAAAGCTGCAAAGAGTTTGCAGCCGAAATCAAGACTCATGAATGAAACTGCACAGACTTCAGGCTTCATTCAGGCCTTGAGATGAATTCAACTGTAGAGAAACTCTGAATGCTAACTGAAGACCGAATGCAGCTCTAATGTAGTTCCCGCTATTCTTTTTATTCATTTGTTTAGATCGCTTGTGTGTGCATTTGCCAGCTACTTCTGAACAATCTGTAGCATTGTTGTGGTGTTGTGATGGGATCAGTGGGATCAGTGTTTGCTGGGCCTTCTCAAACATCCATACATTCACTGGCTGTTGTTGGACTTGCTGGCACTGCCCAACACTCCTGTGGAGTAAGTTGTGAGTTTGCTCTTAGTGTATGGAGTCCTATCTGTCTATCTGTGCTAGGGCTGTCTTTTTTGTGCTATCATGTTATCTCTTTGATTATGTTTTTTCTAGTATTTTTATGCCTCTGGGTGGCTGTGATTCCCCACCTTGACTGGTCATGTCGCCGAGCTACTCTGCTTGGATACAGTCAGTTGCTGAATATTAGGTGGCCTTTTCATTCTTCCTGATACAGCTTAACTGGCAGTTGTTCTGTGGACAACATAATCCCTACTATCTGGTCAAATAAGCAAAATAAATAAATGGTCTGTACTCTTAGGAAGGTGGACATGATGATACTGGCACAGCTACCACAACTCACACTGCCAGATTAGCACTTCTTAATAATTTCTTATGGAATTCAATCTCAGTCTCCTATCCGTACATCCACAGAATCAGTCCTGCACTGTAAAACCTCACTACACATCTAAATGAAAGAATTAAATTAACACAACTTCAGACACAGCAGTGCTGCTGGAGTTTCTAAACACTGTGTCCACTCACTGTCCACTCTATTAGACGTACCTATGCTGTCGGTTCACCTTGTAGATGTAAAGTCAGAGACGATAGCTCATCTGCTGCTGCACAGTTTGTGTTGGTCATCCTCTAGTCTTTCATCAGTGGTCACAGGACGCTGCCCACAGGACGCTGTTGACTGGATATTTTTGGTTGGTGGACTATTCTCAGTCCATCAGTGACACTGAGGTGTTTAAAAACTCCAGTAGCACTGCTGTGTCTGATCCACTCAGACCAGCACAACACACACTAACACACCACCACCACATCAGTGTTACTGCACAGTGCTGAGAATGATCCACCACCCAAATAGTACCTGCTCTGTTAGGGTCCATGGGGGGTCCTGACCACTGAAGAACAGGGTAAAAGGGGGCTAACAAAGTATGCAGAGAAACAGATGGACTACAGTCAAACAATGAAACTGACTCTGCAGTGATGTCAATACTTGTTGTTTATCTTTACAGACTCACACTCTCTGCAGTACCTTTATACTACAATCACACCAGGACTACATTTCCCAGAGTTCATTTCAGTGGGTCTGGTGGATGGACAGCAGTTTGTTTACTATGACAGTAACATCACAAAGAAGATCCCAAAGACTGAGTGGATTGAGAAGAATGTGGGTGAAGAGTACTGGAACGAAGAGACACAGACCAGTCAGGATCATCAGGATAAATTCAAACATGATGTGAAGACTCTAATGAAGCGCTTCGACCAGACTGAAGGTCAGTCTACTAATTTTTAAAGGAGTTTGTACAAGTGTAGAATGGTGTAGTTGAAAGAGTGTGTAGAACAGCACAGACTGTTACCGAATTGTGTGATGTACTAATTTTGAGGCTGTTGTTTGTGCTAAATGTCCATGGCTGTGGCAAGTTCTGCAGTCATTACACTTAAAGCTTCTAGTCTATTTTTGCTGCTTGCTGTGAGCTACCTGCAGCTAGAAACACTTACAAAATAACCCCTTTTGCCCCTCATGACTGGCTTTTCCTCTGTAATGCAACAGTGATCATGAGAGTAACACTGATGAGAGTGAAAAGCTAATATACTAATGTAGCTGATAACACAGAACATCTTTATGTAAGACATGTACTGAACTGAACTAAATATTAATGAAATTGTCTTTTATGGCATGGCATGATAAATATCACAAGCGTCACAATATGGTGACAAAACACACCAGATGTACAACAGATATTTTTGGTTTATTGATATTTTTCAGATATTTTTGGTTTACTAATGCCCCCCTTAACCATCATGAATACTGGCTTTTGAACTGTGCTCTGATAACAAGCTGAGTGGTCTTTAGCCCAGAGGACACAGTGTCCATGATTTCCAAAAAGAATTTCAAATGTTGATCCGTCAGACCACAGGACACTTTTCCACTTCCCCTCAGTCCATTTTAAATGAGTTCAGACCCAGAGAAGGTGGCAGCGTTTCTGGATCCTGTTTATATTTGGTTTCTTCTTTGCATTTTAGAGTTTTAACTTGCGTTTGTGGATGCAGCGACAAACTGTGCTCACAGACAGTGGTTTTCAGAAGTTTTCTGAGCCCTTGCATATAGAGATTTCTCCAAATTCTCTGAATCTTTACAACAGTATAAACAAACAAACGAACAAACAAATATATAAAATTAGGGAGAATGATAATGATGTTTTTGGTTTTGATGGTTAGATAAAATTTAAAGGTAAGTTAGAGCCAACGATGTGGTCAGAGCACAGATAAGCAGAAGAGTGAAATTTCTGTAGTTTTAATTACAGACGCAGTAGCCTGTGAGGCAGCAGACAGTATTTGGCTGCATATGTGAGTGTGAGAGACTCTGTTGCTGAAAAATTATCAGTGAACAATAAAATGTTCACTAATGTGTGCCACAGATCACATTCAGCTCAGTAACATCGTCTGTTTAGCTTAAACAGCTCTAAAACATGAAACAGCTCTACAAACATGCAACCAAAATGCTAACAGCTAATTTCTAATCACAACAGGCTACAAACTCATAACTCACTACAACAGTAAACTAAATCATGTCTGTGAAAGTGAAACTACAACCCCATTTCCAAAAAAGTTGGGACGCTGTGCAGAATGTAAATAAAAATAGGATGCAATGATATGCAAATCATGTAAACCATATTTTAAAGGAAAATACTACAAAGACAACATATCAAATGTTGAAATTGAGAAATTTTATTTTATTTTATTTTTTTTTTTTTTAAATATCTGCCCATTTTGAATGTAATGCCAACAACACATTCCAAAAAAGTTGGGACGAGGGCATGTTTACCACTGCTGTAGTTTTGAAAGTGAAATGTTTTCCTGTTCTTGTTTGATATAGGATTTCAGCTCGGGGTCTTCTTTGCAGTATTTTTCATTTCATAATGAGTCAAATGTTTTCAGTGGTGACAGGTCTGGACTGCAGGCAGGTCAGTTTAGCACCCGGACCCTTTTAATACAGAGCAATGCTGTTGCAATACATGCAGAATGTGGTTTTACATTGTCTTGCTGAAATAATCAAGGACTTTCCTAAAAAGATGTCGTCTGGATGGCAGCATAAGTTGCCAAAGCATGTATATATCAATCAGCATTAATGGTGCCTTCACAGATGTGCTCATCACCCATACCATGTACACTAATGCCCCCCCTAAACCATCATGAATACTGGCTTTTGTACTGTGCTCTGATAACAAGCTGAGTGGTCTGTAGCCCAGAGGACACAGGGATGATAATTTCCAAAAAGAATTTCAAATGTTGATTCATCAGAACACAGGACACTTTTCCACTTCCCCTCAGTCCATTTTAAATGAGCTCAGACCCAGAGAAGGTGGCAGCATTTCTGGATCCTGTTTATATTTGGTTTCTTCTTTGCATTTTAGAGTTTTAACTTGCGTTTGTGGATGCAGCGACAAACTGTGCTCACAGACAGTGGTTTTCAGAAGTTTTCTGAGCCCTTGCATACAGAGATTTCTCCAAATTCTCTGAATCTTTTAATGTTATTATGTACCATAGATGATCTTTGCTATTTTATGTTGAGAAACGTTATTCTTGAATTGTTGCACTATTTGCTCGCTCAGTCTTTCACAGAGAGGTGAACCCCTCCTCATCTTTACTTCTAAAGACTCCGCCTCTCTGAGATGCTCTTTTGTTCTTAATCATGTTACTGCTTGTTGCCAATAAACCACCAGGTGTTTTTTTAGCATTACACAATTTTACCAGCCTTTTGTTGCCCCCGTCCCAACTTTTTTGGAACGTGTTGCTGGTGGCAAATTCAAAATGGCCATATATTTAAAAAAAAACAATTAAATTTCTCAGTTTCAACACTTGATTTGTTGTCTTAGTACTTTTTTAAATGAAATATAGGGATTAAATTATTTGTACATCATTGCATTTTGTTTTTATTAACTTTTTGCACAGCGTCCCAACTTTTTTGGAAATACGGTTGTATCTTGAATTTACAGCTAACAAAGATAGTGACCTTAACAGCAGTTACAAATGGTACTCACTTCAATCAATCAACAGCAGATGATAAACTAACAAATTAACTTCACTCCAAGTTTGGTTTCTCCTCAACATGTGATGTACAGAAATTGTATACAAATTGTAATAAATAAAGAGGAAACTCTAACTGTTAGAGCAGGTTTGCCAACTGTTGGATAATATAAAATGTTCTTTCTCAGACTTCACTCAAGTTTTTAATGCATCAAAATCAAATTTATGTATTGATACAGCCGTCACTGTAATATGTATCGCCACAAGCTTATCCATGAGATTTTCTGTTGGATATTTTGAACACAGCCCTGGTTCATACTGAAGGTTAAGAGCTGAATTACAGCTAAACACAGAGCAAAAACAGTGTTTTAAACCTAAATTAGGGCCTCAGAGTTTTTGTGGTTGTATTTTTTGCATTTTGCAGTTGATGAGTGTGTGTCTATGTATACGTGTGTGTGTGTCTGCAGGGTTTCACACAGTGCAGCACATGTACGGCTGTGAGCTGGACGATGATGGTGGCTTTATTAGAGGATTCTGGCTGTACGGCTATGATGGAGAAGACTTCATCAGCTTTGATCTGAACACTGAAACCTGGACTGCAGCTCATCCTAAAGCTGTTATTACCAAAAGGAGGTGGGAGAGTGAAGATGAAGCTGCTCATGTTGAAGCCTACCTGCAGAATGAATGCACTGCATGGTTACAGAAGTATGTGAAATATGTCAGATCCAGTCTGGAGAGGAAAGGTACAGTGATCTGATCTGTTACTGTAACTGTTCACTCTCACTGTTTCACCCTCATCACTGAAAACCTGCTGATCATTTACTCACTGATTACTCACCAGAATGTGGAGGAGAAACTTCCATCCACTGCGCACTTAAGGTCGTCACACACCGGACACAATGTGTTGCATCGCCCAGCTTCCACAAATATGAAACCATTATTTTCAATAAAGTAGTGTGCACACTGACAGCCATATCGAAACATCAGAAGGCCACATCAGATCATATGTAGCCTAGAATTTACACAGAGGAAGGAATTCAGCCTTGATACACCTGTTACTAATTCAACATAGTATATGAATAGTGAATACCGTAGACTCTCTTGCATATCCAAATACAGAATCAGAGATGGGGGAGGAGCAAAGTAGCGCGCTACGGTTTGAAGTTACCTACAGATTTTTGTATCTAGTATCTGAAGCCGCTACAGTTTTGTGAAATGTAGCTAAAAGCTGTAACGCCTACAATTGTCGTATGTAGCTATAGCGATAATTTTCCCTACAATTTCACCACAGACTTCAGACAACCCACGCAAAATGAACCACAGAACACAGTCATTAACTGGGCTGGTGGTGACTGCAATCCTGACTGAGCCACGGACAGTTTAAGCAAACAGGCACACGCTGATCACCCCTTACAAGCAGGATTAGCTCAGGGCTCACAACCGAAATGTTAAGAAGAGCCGTTTTATCCTTTCAACAAAAATGAAACCACCTTGGGAGCCACAACCATGTTATATTTACCATCTTGGCAGTAAATAAGTCTGAGTATGTGCTAAAGTGCTATTTCAGGCTAAAAATATCATATAAACACAAACACAGACTTACTTTGCTCTGCTTTAACCTTTAGCTCAACTGTAGCTGCTTTTCTCGTCTCTCAGTCAGGAAACTTTTCTGAAAATAGCCAAAGTTTCTTGTAAAATGTCTCTCAACATTACATTTTTTGCGAGGCTGAAGTCGCTTCTCATTCACCAGCTTCTTGTTCTAATTGTCCTGTTGCAACCTAAATGGTGCCTGAGGCGCCAGATTGTACTGCAGCGCCATTTAAGGTGGAACAGGAAAGAAGCTGGCAAAGGAGGAACTGGCAGCTTTGCGGCTTTTTAGTGTTTGACAGTTTCTCATTGCAGATTAAACATGTCAGGAAACCAGCTGGAGTGATTATAAATGCATATAAGTCAGTTTGTCTCCAAATTATTGATGTTCCTCTTAAATCTCTCTCTTTGCCTTTTTGTGAGCTACTAGCTCAGCGAGACTGTGTCTGTGTTGCTGTGGTGACTAGCAGTCTGTGCGCCAGCCTTCAGGGTTAAAGAGTGAATTAGCAGTTCAACATTAACTCCTGTCTTAGAACTGTGTTAGAACTGTGTGTTATAACGATCAGCAGAGCTTTATTTTACAGCAAAGGAGGATTGTTTTTTACCTTAAAATCTAGCTCTGATATGGAGCCGTGTGTCGCCCTGGCTTAGCTAAAGTGGAAAAAAACATAATAGTCATGTCATGAATGTCATAGAATGTCATTCTACATTTCAGATTTTGCTGAAATGTTTAAATTGGAGCAGTTTTATTTCAAAAGTTGACAATTCTTCACACAAAACTGTTTGGAGTGTATTCGGTTATTTTTGTTGATTTTTGGTAAGAAAAACCTGGAATGATTGACTTTGCCTTTAGTTAGTCTAAAGTTTTAGTCTAAAGTCTAAATTTTTGTTGGATATCAGGCCTTTGGTTGTGGAAGTTTGATTGTTAGTTACACTTAAACTCACTTTTTTGTGGGTTTTTTTGTATATTTGCAGCTTTTCAGTTGTGTTTCTTTCTAGCTCATCATTAAATGCAGTGTCTTGGTCACACTTTCAGTTGGGCCTGTTTGGTGTGTCAGTTGGAGATTCACAAACATTCTGACAGTCTCGCTTTAAAAGTAGCTAAAAAGTAGCCACTACTAATTTTTCAGTAGCTAACCAACCCTGGAAAGAATGCACAAACAACACTGTTACTGCAGGGAAAGAAACCTTCATTGCTCTGCATCATTTTAATAAACTAAAGTGAACATTTCCCATTACATTTCTTAATGTACCTCTCTCTCTCTCTCTCTCTCTCTCTCTTTCTCTCTCTCTCTCTCTCTCTCCAGTCTCTCCTGAGGTGTCTCTGTTCCAGAAGAACTCTTCTTCTCCAGTGGTGTGTCATGCTACAGGTTTCTTCCCCAAAGCAGTGATGATCTCCTGGCAGAAGAATGGAGAGGATCTGCATGAGGACGTGGAGCTCAGAGAGACGCTACCCAACCAGGATGGAACCTTCCAGAGGAGGAGCGTTCTGACTGTCTCAGCTGAGGAGCTGAACAAACACCACTACACCTGCATCATTCAGCACAGCAGCCTGGAGAAGGAGATGCTGCTGCTGGTGTCTGATTGCAGAGTCCTGTCAGGTAGGAAACATGATTCTAAATGGAATTAAAAACTAGTCAGCTGTGTTCAATCACACAGGTAAAAGAAATAGAATATACAGTATATTCCAGCTATAAAATCACTGATTTGGTCAGTAATTGTGCTCTTACACTAATCTCGCTTCAGGTGGATCTGTGGGTGTCACTGTTGGTGTAGTCGTGGGTGGTCTTCTTCTCCTTGTCATCGTTGTTATTTGGGTGTTTGTGTGGAAGAAGACGGGGACATCCAGTAAGGCAGATGTCTTGCTGGACAGAATGAATCTAGAACTTTGTAGATTCTTTCACCAGGATCTATTCGTTATAATCATGCTATAACACTAAACTGAACATTTTTAAAAGTTAACTAACTGTTATTCACTATGAATGTGTTATTGAGGATGTGTTCAGTGTTGCTGACCTTCTGTAGCTCTTTATATCACTTTATATCTTTATATCACTTTTTGTAGCAGTTCATTTACAGTGTTCATACTGTTAATTTTGGATCTTACATTTCCCTTTAGGCATCTAGCCTGTGTCAGGACACCCCCGGTGACCATGAGTGAGTATTTGTCATACTTATGCCTTATTAACAAGTAATAAAGTTATATAGCTTAATCCTCTTTATGAGTCCCTGAGCGTAAATGCTGAGTATTTTATGTTTTATAGTCTCTGAGGAAGAATCATCATCCAACAACTTGTGCAGATTTGTGCAGTACTGTATTTTAAATATCCTGCCTTCAGCCCAATGACTGCTGAGATAGGCTCCAGTTCCCCCTGTGACTCAGAAGGATATGTGGCTTAGAAAATGTGTGTGTGTGTTGTATTTGATTCAGATGGTGCCTGTACTTGCCTTAAAGTCAAGTCTGATTTTCTTTTCAATAGAAATGGCCCTACATTGCACCCTCATGTAAACGCACTAGGGCTCAGACATCACTGTTGGTGCCAATTCAGAAAGGAAAGAACTCTAAATGTCAAGTCAAGTCAAGAGGTTTTTATTGTCATTCCATCTACGTACAAGTACACAGTGGAGTGAAATTACGTTCCTCCAGGAACAACACGGTGCAACAAGGAACAAAAGAGTACAAGAGTACAAAATTACAAAGTGCGAACGTGCAGACAGTGTGCAAACAAAAACTAAGCTAGAAACAATACAATAAATACGATAAATTAAACAGACATTAGACACAGTAAACAGACCAGACAGTGTAGCACCAACACAGCACAGAGTTCTGGACATAAGGTAGTGGAATAAGGTACAGACATATTTAACATGATGTGATCTGTAAGTTACGTCAGATAACATACATAAACACAGCAGTTACTGAGGTAGTAAAACAATTACTGAGGTTGTAAACAGTGTAAACACGGTATTGGCAGCAATGTTCCAGATAGATAGTGCAAGTAGAGCATCAAAAGAGGTGTGTATGAGTTGGGGGGGGGTTAGTTAATCGCTTGAGGGACAAAGCTGTTGCAGAGTCTGGCAGTGATGGCCCGGATGCTCCGGTACCTTCTGCCGGACGGCAGCAGTGAAAAAAGTCTGTGTGAGGGATGGATGGGTTCAATCTTCTGATTTTTATCAAACACCCCTCAGTGTTACTGTGGTACAGAACCATTTCCTGCTGAACTATTACAGCACTATTTAAATGCATTTTAAAAGTAGTTTTCTAATTTTTCAATTCTTCAAATGCAGCGGTTAAGATAATGCTGCAGAATAATTACTCCATGATGTAAATATCAAAAACAATCCATGATTCAAATGTATACAGTACTTGAAAGTAATCTATAACTGAAGTCTCTTTATTTTTTTTTATTACAATTTCATGTTCATGTTTATGATCCACATCTTGTCTTTGTATTTGGTTGTATTTGTGATTTCTCCTTTGTGTGGAATAGTTTTCTGCTTCCTGTTAGGGAATCAGGTAATCAGCTGATTGTAAGTCTTATTATAATGGAGGGTTCACCTGTATGTACAGTGGGCTCTGCCTGACCTTTGCTGATATTATAGGCTTGTTCAAATTCTGACTGACAGGATGGTCAGCAGGTTTTAAACATGTAACAGAGACGAATGCAGCATGTAGCATCTCCCCCAATGACTCTTAATTGATGTAGTGTGATGTGCTTGGCCAAGCAGGAGATTGAACCCAGGCTGCTCAGTGGAGGGCAGTATTAGCCACTATACTACACCAACCATGTAACCCATTCAAACAAACCCTTTTAAAGTCCAGTTCTCTCCATTTACTGAAACAACCTGTTCATTTAGTTCACACTTCATTTATAGGTCATTTATATATGATATTACTACAACTGATCTGACTTTGTTTATGCTTGACGAGGTACAAGTATGGATTAACCCTCTACTGCACAGTGTTGCCACAAGTACTTTATCCTAATTTTACTAAAAAGCAGTAATATAAAATCAGTGTTTTCTTATTTAATTGTGAAAAAGCGTCTTCTATTTTGAAAGGACAAATACTTCATGACATCACATGACCAGGAATTCTTATTATGATGTTGGTATTACCGTACATTCCAAATACCAACTAAAATTGTATTAATTTCCAGTATTTGTAAATATTGGGTCATAAATTTCACTAAGTAGAAGTTTGATTTGTTTGTTCTTTTTTTAAATTAAAAGGATAGATGCTTTTAGAAAAAAACAATTTATGAATTTTAGATTTATTTTTATTTTTTATTTTTAAAAATTATTTTTTTAGATTTTATGGTGCTATGGTATGATTTCTCATTGTTGCCAAATGGCAACAATGTACCAAATAACCCACTACATTTTTAGAAATAAATATTTTTCAAAAATTTCCACTATTTAAACAATTTAAAATAACAAAAAACACATTAAAGCATTGTACCATGTTTAGTGAATAATTCATGCAGCAGAGGGTGAAGATGGGATAATATTTGCTATTAATATAATAATTAGCAGTAAATGACTGCTTTTTATAACTCTTATTCTTGTGCCATTGGCTGCCACACAACCCCAAAGCATAATGAACTGACCCCAGTCCATTTTGTATTTTAAAGAAAATTGTTTATTATTATTAATTAGTCACCTTTGTGATTCTTCATCATATCAAACCGATGGATATCAAGCTGTAACAGCCTCTCTGATGAGATGCTTCCTCAAACTCCTCAGGTCTTTCCTGAGGATCTTCACAGTGGTTGAGAACATTAACTTTGGAGTTACATTCATGTTTACAGTGTTCACTTATTTATCATTATCCTGAAAACTATTTTAAAATGTGTATAAATCAGGACCGGACTGGTGTCTGTATTTATGATATACAAACAAAACATTTATGTGTAGCTAATTAAATAAGATGTAGATGAAGCAATATAGAATAAGGGCATGCAGATTCTGATAGACTGTAGATGTTCAGAATCTGCAGTAGTTTATTACAATTGTTGTTGTTTATGGCTGGTAGAGTAATGAGGGGAATCAGGGTGAAATGAAAGACCCTCAGACACCTTAACTTCTTCTACCTCACAACAGAGCTCTGTGTGATCAGTTCATACACAAGTGACTTGATTGGTCGCGTCTTATAAGAAGATCTACTGAAACTACAGGAAACAGTCTTTAACGTTCAGCTCTTCATAGCTGTGTACACGGAAATCGACTCGACATAGACTGTTTACAGTAAAAGAGTTCTCTGCTGTTGTCAGACTGGTTTAGGACCAAAGTCACTTGCGTATGACTGTAAATGCCTCTAATATAAATAACATACTGATGCTAAGAGAGGTATTAGTATAGGGTTGAGCTCTGTGTGTGTATGTATGGACTCTAAAGGACACTTGCTGCTTATCTTTCATTCTTCTTTGTAGTGGGTCATCATTGATGGTCAGTGGTGTGTGTCGGCATGTAAATAGCTCAGAGGTGTTTTTCACAAAGCAGGATTTCTTAGTAAACCTGATAACATAGGCCAAACGACAAGCCTCTACATTAGCAGATGAGCAGAACACTCCTATTGGACGGTCCTCAACTTTTGGCTTAACTTAACCAGCTTACTGAGAAAATCCTGCATTGTGAAATGCCCACCAGTTCACTGTAGGATTGTTTTGGGAACATTTTCTCCCAGGCTGCTTTTTCCCTAACTGGTAAAATGTGTGACTATTTTACTTAATGTGAGGATCTACACATCAACAACACTTGCAGGAATACACAAATGTTGATTGCCGTATCTTGTAAACAAAATTAACAAAAAAAAGAAAACACTGCTGAAACAGAAATAACAAATTAAAAATAGGTCAACACCTATTGATTCTCCACTGATGTCAGTCTTAACGTCCTCTCCACATTTCCTCAGTCTCATCATGTAATATAGTTTCTCAACGGCTGCACCCTCTAGTGGTCATCAGGCCTGTACTGGGTAGGAGCAAGTGGTCGGATCATGGTATTGTGAGGCCTTGGAAGCCCCTCAAATAAACCAATCAGTCAACCAATCAATCAATTAATCAACCAATCAATACCCAATAAATAACTCACACAGAGTGATTATGCTGATGTAACACACTTCACTCAGTGAAGTCAGTGTACACAACTGAACTATGGACATTTGAAGCAACACTTAAGGAAACTGCTTTCACTAGAGATTCATTTCAATCCTATTTTGTATTTCATTGTATTCTGAAATAAAGATTAAGGGTCTGCACACCAGAGAGAAACGTAAAAAAGCTATAAACAAATTGTTTCTTTACTAAATTTTATTTTAATGATAATTAAAAAAATATTTTTTTTAATGTCTGTAGTTTGACACTAATGGATGAACTGATTTGATCTTCAAGCTATTAAAGAAATTAAAAGAAATTTAAAAGAATGTGTGTTTGTGTTGTAAATAAACTGAGTGTTGGTGGTCAGATGAGGTCAGATTGTGCTGAGTGGAGACACTTCACACTGACTGTTTGATACAGTAGAAGATATTCATTCACACTGAAGAAACAGAAGAAATGTGTCCTCAGATAAAGTCTGGTTATCACTCTTATAAAATAATAGACTGATAAAGTGTAAGTGTGTTTTTCTCTGCTCAGTATAAAGTCTGTAAACTCCCTGGAGCTGTTTGACACTCTGGGCGAAACAGGCTTTAACCTGTGTGTGTGTGTGTGTGTGTGTGTGTGTGTGTGTGTGTGTGTGTGTGTGTGTGTGTGTCAGAGCTGTGAGTGTTCAGAGGGGGATGGAAAGTCTCTGCGGTTCCAGAAGAGACATTGCAATGCTTCCTCTGCTGAGTCTCTCTCTGTATCTCTCTCTCTCTCTCTCTCTCTCTCTTTAGTAATGTAATAATACAGAGCTGTAGCTCTGTGTTTGAGTGGCTCTGGAGTTTGAGGAGTGGGTGAAAGCCCTCCTAAATAAACCCTAGATGAGACGTGAGATATGGCACGTGCTTCATTTCCCCTCCGGAAGTCAGAACAGGCGACGCCCCTCTTTGTGAGAAAACTCATAAAGTCATGGTGCAAATGTGACCCTGATACCTTACTAACAAAACCTGAGACCTGCAGTTTTATTTCAGACTGTTATACTCAGTTAATCAGTTAATCAGCTCGACAGGGTCTGTTTTTAATGGCAGGAATAAAAACTCATCTAGTGAAAAATGGATGGAAAAGCCATCCGACATTTAAACTCAGTGCTGAAAGGCCGCCTGGTGGCTACACAACATTCTATAACAGTTTCTATGGGAGCACATTGCAGAGCTTTTTCAAATTTAAATGCAATTTTTAAAAAAATGCTGATTAAAAACAGCTGCTATTGACATTTTAACAGGTCGAGGAGAATTCTGTCCAAAGTCATTTCCTGTTGCTTTGTGTAGAAGTGATTCTTGACTAGGAGAGCTTGTGGCTACACAAGCAGCAATGTTAGTGACTGTGTCTGTGTTTACATGCAAAGATTTTTGCCAATCTAATTGAATACATTCTGTTTATACATTAAGACTGATGTGTTTATATTCTCACTCTACTCAACAATCTGATGGTAAATCTCGGTTTACATGCTCACTACAAGCTTTCCGATGCAAAATTACACGCATGTGTAGAGAACCGCTCAGTGTAGACGTTACCATGACAGCGAGCATCACGTGAGTCCAGTCAGAGTGAGATGAGCAGCAGTGAGCAGCGCTTGTGTTTTTAATGACTTTAAAATGATGTCAGACTCAGGAAAACGTCCTTCACATGTCCTTATTAAAGAAGGCCGAGAGGGAGACGTCGTGTTCTGAGACACATAAGCTGGACGTCGGTCCCACCGCCGTCTTTTAAAGACCAGAGCATAAACTTCGTCTCTTCTGCAGACCAGTTTCTGCTCCGCCATGTTGAACAGTATAAACTTTCACTATGATGTGACGCACATGATCAGAACAGACTTAAACTTTCGGTTAGGGAATGTAATCAGATACAGATACATCCTAATCCAATTGAGCTATTAGTCAGACATTTAATGGATTATGAGGCTGCATGTAAACATGGCTATTGTGACTGGCTTTTGGCAGAGGCTTGCAGGATTTTTAAAACTGAAAATTATAATACAAATAAAAATATAATAGTTTTCTGTCATTTAAAAAAAATACTATCATTTTAATTATTGCTTTAAACTGAGTGATAGCAAATTTGTCCAGCAAGACTGTTAGTCTGGCAGTGACTCTAGCGTTCCTCTAAGCAAGAGATATAAAACACTCAAGTCTCTCAAAACGGTTTCAGACATAAGGTCAAAAGTTGCAGAAAGACTTATTTTGTTGGTGTTAATAAGTTAAGCTATCCACTGCAGGGAACACACTTAAATGTGGCATATTTCTGAAATTTGTTGCAAAAAATAAAATAAAACAAACTGAACATTTTTAATTCATGGCCTTGTTGAAGCAAGTCAGGTTATTCTGTACTCAGTTCACAGATATGAGCTCTCACACACTCACGTTTCTGTGCACCTGACACATTCTGTCACACCTACATCTGTCCCCTCAACACAATGCCTAACCACCAGCTAACTGTTGCAGCACTAAAACCAGGCCATTGCAGTCATATGCAAAAGTTTGTGCGCTCCTCATCAAATCCCACATTGTTGTTGATTTTCTGAGTGTAAATAAGTGAACACATTTTCTACAGAGACACTTCAGCACAGTTTAACACACAGTTACCTTTAAAGTAACTGATTTAACTGTAAGTAAATGTTTTACATGAAATGGACAAAAGTGAATCAGTAAAACCTCAAATAAACTGCACTGAAATGCTTCAATTTACTTCTATCAGCACTAGAACTTTTCATTGAAGTAAAATGTCTATATAGTGTGTATACTATAAAGACTGTATATAGATATATAGAGTGTATATTAACTCTACTCTGTTTGACTGAATGGTAATGTGTGGCATGATTGAATTATGTTCATACAATGACTTTAACTGAGTATACATTTAAATTATAAATGATTCCCCTCGAGTTTAAACGTTACTCATTTGTTCCAGTGATTATCTAAAGTTGTTAGTTGTGATGTTACTTCGTATCTATAAGTCCTAAAATACTCAGTTCAGGCTTTTTTTTATTAGAACTAAAAACAGAAGCTGTGGATCATTTGTTGATCATTTGTTCATGAAGGCAACATGCGTGAACTCTCAGATGAGGTGTGTGTTAGTGTGAATGTGTGTCTCTTTGTTGCTGCACATCTCACTTTCCAACCGCAGAACTGACCATCAGCTATGATCACCTGCTCGCTGTGTTGAAACCACTAAAGTAGTTGTCCAAAACAGTCTCCAAACAGAGAACACTCAGCAAGCGCTCTCACACACTTTGGCCGCTTTTCCACTATCGAGCCAAATGGCTCTCAGGGCCATACCGGACTGTTCCGTGCTGGTCTGGACTCGTTAGACCAGTTACAGTTTATTTTTCCATATGTTGTACCGCAAAAGAACCAGGAAATACCCAAGAAAACTACTGCTGTTAAAACTGCTAACAGGCCACACACACACCACCCACCACTAAACGTATTTGATTCCATCTGTCAACTCCAACTCCGGTCTCTCGGCATGCTCTCATCTTCTCAGCCTGTACTGTGGAGGATTTCACCTGTAGCTGGATAACTAGCTACATTAGCGTTAGCATCACCCAGCAGGGTCCAGCTCAAAGCACCACAATCCTCTTTTTTATCTCTGTCACTTCAACACCAGTCATTTGAATCTGTGCTCTCAGATACGAGTCTTTATTCTCTAAATGGGTGTTTTCAATCATCAGTTTGCTGTAACTGAGGCCGTACTGCAGTGGGAAGCACTGTGTATTCGCGTTAGCTGAGCCTAGCAGGCTACAGCTTAGTCCCTCTAACAACAGCCGCTCAGCGTCGCTTCCTCAGATTTGACTCGTTATCATCTAAAATTGTGTCAGTAAAGTTTTTGTCAGAATCGAACCTGTTCTTACACCATGCTAGCTAAGCTAACACTAACCAGTTACTCTCTCCTGGTTATCAGCGCCGTCGAATATTAAGAATTTGTGGTTAGATTGAAGCTTTGATGTTTATTGAATGGTGGGTTTAAAATCCTGCTTTCGTTTATGTGCCGTTCGTGTGAGCGAACTGAACTTATTTGATGGTTTGACTGAAGTTTTCATGTTTGAAATATCGCAGCAGGATGCCGTGGAGCAATACTGACATAAACATAGAACCACTGAATAGCTAAGTCGTTACGTCATCCCACGGAATGGTTCTGTGGCCCTGAGTACGGTTTGCTAACCGGTCAGCCCTGCAGTGGTAAAGAAGCCTTTGACTATCACAGTTTCTGTGCCCTCTTCTGTTCCAGCATGACTGCCCCAGTGCACAAAGCAAGGTCCATAGAGGATGGGTTTCACACTTGCCTCCATTCACACTATCACTATTTCCCAGCCTCCGGACTCCATTTCCCAGAACACCTCACCTGATCACATGACATCATTAGTTTATAAGCCTGGGCTTGTTTCACAGAGCCTTACTGAGCCTTCCTGTCAATTTGTGTGCTTGTCCATGTATGACCCTTACCTTGTTTAATTTTGGCCTTGCCCTCTCAGTATTGTTGTGATTTCTGGGTTGAGCCTTTTTTTGTTGATTTTTGGACTTTGTTTTTTGGACTTCCCTCATGGTTGCTGTTTTCATGATCTGGCTTTTGACTTTGAACTGGTTGACCTTCATTTTGTATACTCCTTTTGTTAAAGACCTATTTTACTTCAGTGTGGTCTGCAAGCATCTGAATTCTGTCTGAGCCTGACAGAATACTTCGCCATCATGCAGACCCAGGGCCAGCTCCTGGGACAACACCACCAGCTTCTCGTCAGATTTACTCCGTCAATTGGTGAGTTAAAATTACAGCAGGTCAAGCAACAGTGTCAAATGGCTCAGCTTATCACTGGTGTTAAAGATCTGTCTAGCCACATTCAATATCTGACTGGTAAAGTTCAAAGACAAAGTAGAGGCTGTGGTTAATTGGCCTGTCCCCATATCCGTAAAAGAACTTCAGAGATTTCTAGGTTTTGTGAACTTTCATAGAATGTTCATTAGTTCCATCGCCGCTCCCCTTACTGCTCTTTATAAAGGGGGCCCTAAGAAGTTAGTTTGGCGTCCCAGTGCAGAGGAAGCGTTCAATGCACTCGACAGCCTTCACTAATGCCCCCCTTCTCAGACACCCAGACCCATCGTTGCCTTTTGTTGTAGAAGTAGATGTATTAGAATCAGGAATTAGTGCAGTTCTGTCCCGCCTAAACTTCATCCCATAGCTTTTTTCTCACACAAGCTCTCACCTGCAGTTCCAGTCTGACAGTATGGCTGGGTAAGTTTGGTGTGGAAGAACTTGAATGGCCAACACAGAGCCTTGACCTCAAGCCCATCGAACACAGTACTTACTGAAAAATGGCTTTGCAGTTCCCAGGAACAGCCTATGGTGTTCCCCTTGACTTCTGGTCCCGAAACCTGACACAACATACAGATTTTGCCCTGACAGAAATTACAGTCTGTCTCTCTTCCCACAGACACACTACAAAATCTTGTGGAAAGTTTCTCAGGAGAGTGGAAGCTGTTAGAGCTGCAAAGGGGACCAACTCCATATTAATGCCTATGGATTTAGAATGGGATTCATAAAAGCTCCTGTATTTGTCCCAATATTTTCCCATCATGTTAAGCAACTAAGCATTATGTCAACAAATAAATAAGTAAATTTTGCACTAAAACTTCAAAAAATGTTGTTTTTTTTTTCTCTACAGGGAAGGTGTTCCACTTATTTTCGCTTAGAAAATCCCTTTTTTGGTACTATATAGAACCCTGTGCTGGATATTGGCCCTTTGTTACCAGCCCCCCTGACACTTTATGTGTGTGTGTGTGTGTGTGTGTGTGTGTGGGTGTCTGCATGGCTGTGTTTGTATGTTTGCATGGTCTCTAACCGGAAACTGACCGCCTGCTTTTGTTTTCACAAGAAATGCTGCATCAAAGCCACACAAACAGTTTTTATCACTTCAGTTTCTACAACAGCTGCTTTTTCACAGTGAACAAACTGAAGAAATACTTTGTTTGGTATTAAATGTTCAGTCAGAGTCTTTTGTTGAATTTACATCCTTTTATTAGGGGACAGGCTAAATCAAAGTAAAAAACAAGCAAGGTCAGTAAAAAGTGAATCGGGCAAGGAATCAGGGTGAGGACTACGACGTGCACACAATAGGCAAACAGCAATACAATGAGAGTCTCTTTCCAACCGGGCCTATATATATGTGTACATATAGGATGTTGTATGGTCCATAAGAATTTCTTGTGGCATCTTAAAATGATTGTCATGTACTTAGGAAAAGCAGTAGAGCAATGTATAAGCCCCACCCCCCCTGTTTAAGAGTCAAAACTTGAGTCAAACTTCCGCTGTGGTATTGATTCAGTATTTATCGGTGATGTATTTGAGTTATGGATCTGCTGCTGTGGGGGGTCGATAAGTGTTTCTGAAATCAGATCTATGAAATTGCTAAACCTCTTGAAAGTAAACTGTAAAAAAGAACCCCAAAAGTTTCTTTTCTGACAGAATGTAGGACTAAAAAGCGACAGTGCTGCAGTTTACAGTGCTACACTGGTTCATCAACTCAATCTAAAAAAATAACTTATTGTGGTAACAAGCAATTTAACTGGTTTCAATCAACTCAATGCAGTAAGAAATTAGAAGTTAGCTCAAATTAAAATAATAAAGTAACTGATTACACAGCTTTTCTTGAGGCAACTCAGCTTGAGGACACATTAAAGTTTTCAGTTTAGTCAAAAGTTCTCTTAATACTCTAGGTCTGCATCTCAGTTAAGTAAACAGTATTATATTATATTCTGACAATATATAATTGTCTCCATCAGACAATCTCATTAGGTATTTTTTCCTCTTGGGCTTCCTTGTGGGGGTCAAACTCCCCTGATGTCAGGATCAATCGTTAGGCAAGGCAAGTTTATTTAAATAGCACCTTTCATACACTGCTGTCATTCAGAAAATACACAGTTGTTTTAAAAACGTTAGGGATAAAGGAAAATAGAAATTAAAAATGTGATCTCAAGTAGATCTGTGTATCATCTGCATAGCTGTGGTAAGATATCCCACAGTCTTGTAGTATTTGGCCAAGAGGCAGCATGTGTAAATTAAATAAGAGTGGCCCAAGAATTGAGCCTTGGGGGACACCGCAGGTCACTGGCGCTCTCTCAGAAACATTATTTTCTATTTCCACAAAGTAGTCCCTTACTTGCAGGTATGAACTGAACACCCTACTCAGTTCTGAAGTCTATCTATGAGAATTGTATGGTCAATGGTATCAAAGGCAGCGCTGAGATCGAGCATTCATAGAACAGATGTTTTTCCATTGTCTGTATTTAAATGAATGTCATTAATAAGTTTAATTAGAGCTGTTTCAGTACTATGATTAGGCCGAAAACCTGACTGAAATTTGTCTAGACAGCTATTTAAGGACAGAAAGCCAGTAAGTTGCTTGAAGACAATTTTCTCAATATTTTTTTCAGTGAAAGGTAGATTTGAATTCAGTCTGTAATTACTCAATATAGATGCTTCTAACTTCTAACTGCAGTTTATAATTTGTTGGGAATATTATGGTTTAAAAAGGTAGCAAACTCATTGCATTACTCTGGTGATACTAATTCGGGGTCCATATATGTAGGTGACTTAGTTTGTGAACCATGGCGAAGAGAATTCTGCTGTTGTTAATATTATTGTTGACAATGCTGGAGAAAAAGGATTGTCTAGCTTTGCACATTATTGTGTTGTAATCACGCAGCCTATCTTTGAAGATTTCTTTGTGGATCTGAAGCTTAGTTTTACTCCAACTGCGTTCAGCCTTCCTACATTCTCTCTTTTGGAGTTGAACTGTAGTAGCAGTTCTCCAAGGTGTTTCTGTTGGCATGATATAGTTTTAGCTTTAACTGCTGCAATCTCATCCACAACATTGGCAATTTTTGAGCTGAAGCTATCCAGCAAAGCATCAACGGAGTCGGACGTCTTTCATGGTGCAGAGCAAATTCTGCTCATAAAAAGAATAGCTGTGCTGTCATTTATAAAATGTGTCTGGTCTTGATGTTTAGTGACGTCCACATTTCAAAGAAAATACAGTAATGATCTGACAGGGGGACTTTCTGAACAGTGGCTGATATGTTGAGACTCTTTGAGATAACCACATCCAGAGTATGGCCATGACAGTGCATGCTCCCCATCACATGCTAAGAGAGTCCAAAAGAGTCCAATACAGCTTAGAGTTCCTTGGCATATCTGTCATTGGAATTGTCAATATGAATGATAAAATCACCAGCAATAATAAAATGATCAAAATCAGAAGAAACAAATTCATCAATAAAATTAGGTCAGGTCAAATTTATTTGTATAGCGCTTTTTACAACTGATGTTGCCACAAAGCAGCTTCACAGAAAACCATTTAGGACAAAGTTTTAACATGAAATGTAAATCCTCCAGGTGAGCAAGCCAGGGGCGACAGTGGCAAGGAAAAACTCCCTCAGAGCTGAGGAAGAAACCTTGGGAGGAACCAAGGCTCACAAGGTGGGACCCATCCTCCTCTGGTCAAACTACGTACAAAATTATTATACTACTAATATTAATAGTAGTCCACTGAGTCCACTTCAGTGTAGGGTGGGCAGCCAGTCCAAGGCAGGTTGCGGTAGCTGGGCAAGTGGCGGTGACTGGGGCGTGGGCAACTGGTCTGAAGTGGGTAGCAGGAGAGCTCGACAGACAATCATCCATCAGTATCCGGCCGGACAGGTGGGCAGTCGTTTTCTCGGAAAAAAGATAGGTAGATGGAGTTAGTTTAGTTCTGTATGGGTGTATGTATAATAACATATAGAACATTTCCAGAGTGTGGCTAACACGATCTGACTATAACAGCTTAACTAAAAGGAGAGAACCAAAAGGGCACACAGACACGGGAGCACCCTGAGACAATTTGGCATCCCTCCGCTGCACCGTCCACAAACCTGAGTGATCGCGTGTGAGCGGCGGGACGACAGCACCAGCGTCTCTGTTTACTATAATTCCCTGCGTCCATGGACCCCTGGATCTGCTGCCTTTATCTAAGGGGGAACATTAACTACCAAAAGCTAAACTAAACAAGTGAGTTTTCAGCCTAGATTTGAAGATTGCGACTGAGTCTGAGTCCGGAACATTTTCTGGAAGATCATTCCAGAGTTTGGGGGCTTTATAAGAAAAGGCTCTTCCTCCAGATGAAACCTTCTGAATTTTGGGAACTATTAAAAAAGTTAGAGAGGCTCCCGAGTGGCGCAACCGTCTAAGCGTTGGCCCTATCATCAGGAGATCGCGAGTTTGATCCCTGGTGATGCTACAGCCGTCCGTAGCCAGGAGTCCAAGAGAGCACAATTGGCCTCGCTCTCTCTGGGTGGGTAGGATGGCCCCTCCTTCTCCCCCCATCACTCAGCGTGATGCTAGTCAGCGCAGGCGTCTGTTAGCTGATGTAACAGATCTGGCGGTTGGCGCTTTCCTCCGAGCGCGTTCAGCTGTCCAGTGACGTTGCGTGAGCGGCAGTTCGAAAAGAAGTGGTGGTTGGCTTCACAGGTCTCGGAGGAAGCCTGTGTTAGCCTCGCCCTCCTAGCGTTGATAGCATCGTGTGATTGGGGGAGTCCTAACTAGCGGGTAGAATTGGAGACGACTAAATTGGGGAGAAAAATCGGGTAAAAAATTAAAAGTTAGCATAGTACTTTGGAGGCCTGTATACATTTACTAGTAATATATATATATATATATATATATATATATATATATATATATATATATATATATATATATACATATATATATATTATGCGTCTGGCAATCCGATGGATTATCAGGAGTTGGGCTCGGCCCCCTCCAGTGAAAGGAATTCTTAATGCTTCAGCAGACCATTTCGTCACAATTTGGACAATTTCATGCTCTCAACTTTGTGGGAACAGTTTGGGGATGACCCTTCCAACATGACTGTGTACCAGTGCACAAAGCAAGGTCCATAAAGACATGGATGAGCGAGTTTGGTGAGGAAGAACTTGACTGGCCTGGACAGAGTCCTGACCTCAACCCGATAGAACACTTTTGGGATGAATTAGAGCGGAGACTGTGAGCCAGGCCTTCTCGTCCAACATCAGTGTCTGACCTCACAAATGCGCTTCTGGAAGAATGGTCAAAAATTCCCACAGACACACTCCTAACCCTTGTGGAAAGCTTTTCCAGAAGAGTTGAAGCTGTTATAGCTGCAAAGGGTGGACTGACATTAAACCCTATGGATTAAGAATGGGATGTCACTCAAGTTCATATGCGTTTGAAGTCAGATGACTGAATACTTTTGGAAATATAGTGTATGTTCACATTATCTGGCATGTACTCCCTGTTCTTTCCGTTTCTGATGAGTACTGGAATGGGGGAGATTTCTGGAACACAGGGTCCGAGCTTGTTTTATAAACATGTACTGCTGACATCATCACTGAAGCAGCACAGACCTGAAAAATATCAATTTGCCAGATTACTTGAAAATGGTGTGACCTCTTTCCTTTCAGCAGAGGAGGGTAAGTGGAGCTCTTGTTGGCGAAGAGGAGAAGAGTGAAGCTGCCTTTGTGTGGGTTGTGGCGCTTGTCTCTTTCTGTGATGTGGAGCAGGTTGAGGAAGCTCTGTTTAATAGTTCATCAATTTGGCTGAGCTTCAGTGAGGTGGCTTTAACTAACTTATTGATTGTGATGGGGCAGGAGGGTTGTTGGGTCCCTGAGGCAGAAATTCAGGATGGAGTAGTTTTTTGCTGAACCTGAGGGCTGACTGACAGGGCGAGCGACAGCCTCGTCCCAGTTAAAACCAGCTCCATCATTAGTGTAAGCTTCCTGGGTGTGTTAAAGAGATCACTAAACTCACTTTTAAAAGCTTCCTTGTGTCATTCTTGCCAGCATGAACAATGATCCGCTTCACTGTTGTGCATTAGGCCAGTAATGTCCTAGCTTTTTGTTCAGCTCAGACACTGTGATGTTGGGCTCACATCGAACTATGAATTTACACCATTGTACTTTTTACACCATTAACAGAGTCATCTCCAAAAACAAGGGTGTCTGCTTTGGTGTACATTAGCGTAAAGCTGCCCAAACTCTGTGTGTCTCCACTGGCCGCTGCTCTGCCCATTGTCTACTGCTAACACTCCCACAGACTACTCCTTGTGTAACGGAGGAATGCCAGTCCTTAAACTCTGGTAAATAGCTACAAATACGCCCCTCCAAAATTGTCATTTCTTTGTAGAAGACTGTAATTATTTCGACAGCACATGCGCTCTGAAACCTGAAGAGACATTGTGTAAGTTTCTACTTTGGCACCCAGCAGAAACTTCTCTGAGTCCTGCATCTATAGCAGTACTGCGAAAAATACAAAAAGCAAGAAAAAATATCCACTTTTGGCTTCATAGAGCTCTTGATTTTTTTGATTCAGAACAAACTTCTGAAAATAAAAAGAGGAGAAATGAAAAATAGCAGAGCTAAAGAGAGAAGCATCCAGGACATGCGGCCATGCTACTCTTCAACTTTAAAACAACAAATATTTTCTGTATTAAACATTTATGGACACAAATCTTAGCAGCCCTTAGGTGTTCCTGAGTGCTGCAACAGACTGAGCCTAGCGATGCTATAGCCATCCATAAGTGAGTACCCAGGAGAAGAAAATGGGACTGTGTGATGGAAAGAGTCAGAAATTCTGCATTAATTACCTAAACGAGAAGCAGAACTACAAAATTAAGAGGACTTCAGACACAACTAAGAGGTGTGAGGAGGGCGTCCTCAAGTAACGGGTTAACTCAAGAAAAGCGAAATCAGTTTGCTTATCATTTTAAGTTGAGCTAACTTTCATTTTTACAGTGAATCACTCTAAATAATGAACTTGAGTGAAACACTAATGCAAAATTTTAGTTTAGATGAAAAAAACAATTCAAACTGCAACACCACTTCAAACCAACAGTGTAGTAATGTTCAACTGTGTTTAGGCAAGGACAGTCTAAAATACAAAACCCTGTGCATTCTGGAAAAGTCTGTGTTAAAGAAAGGCCTTTTAAAAGATCAGTTAAAGCACTGCTTAATGTATAGACATAAATAAACATACTGAACTCATTGTATACAATATAAAAACAGGTCTGTGTTGTTTTGTGTTTCAGGTGTTCTGTCAGTGTGTTTGAGCTCTCAGACTGGTTTACCTGTAGAAGCAGAACCTGGTGATGATGTCACTCTCTGGTGTCAACACAGCTTAACTCCACCAGATTATTTATACTGGATCAAACACACAAATAATTCAGTACCAGTTTATATTGCATGCAAATATTACACATCATCATCATCATCATCATCATCGTCAAAACCCTGTAATTTTATAGCTGAGAGTGACAGATCAGTGATGAGAGTGAACTCTATGAACTCCTCTCTCACTATAACTGCAGTTACTCACTCTGATTCAGGACTCTATTACTGCAGCACACTGAAAGGAAAGCGGATGATCTTCAGTAACAAAACTTATTTACAAATCAAAGGTACAGTTTTATTTACTACAAATAGCTCAAGTGGAAAAGTATTAAGCTACATGAAGCAATGATGAAGAGTATATAATTGCATGATGTAAAATGACTAAGTCACATTTTATTTTACAGAGAGAAGTCAGATATCTTCAGATGATCCAGAAAAATATAACAAAGGTCAGTTTTATCCACCTGTGAGGCGCAGTGTATTACTGATTTTACAACACTGTTTATAGTGCATTAATAAACAACTAAGATTTTATCATCAGAGACAGTTTTCATCTTTATTCTTAAGTCTAATTTGTGTATTATAAGCTGAAAATGATCTCCTGTGGTGTTTTTAGATGCTGACTCTTATCCTGATGTGTTCCCCATGCTGACTCTGGTGTTTGGAGCTGTGATTGCGGTTCTGCTCAGTGCTCTTCTCATCCTGATCTTTACCAGACCGAGTGATCAGAAAGAGCATCACAAAGACGGTAAAGTGACTTATTTAAACTTGTAAACTAATATCTCAAACAGATATGAGAGCTGGAGAACAAGCACTGTGGCAAATTTGATTGACTCATACCATTCATATTCATGACTCACAACATTCATATTTTCTATGAATTTGCCAGGTTTAAAATATATGTTGTTAGGCTGCATATAAAAAATTAAATCTTCAATTTACGTTTTATTGTATTATCAGCTTCACTTACCATATAGGTGTACTTTGTAGTTCTACAGTTACAGACTGTAGTCCATCTGTTTCTCTGCATACTTTGTTACCCCCCTTTTACCCTGTTCTTCAGTGGTCAGGACCCCCACAAGTCCACCTCATACTAGTGCAATTCACACTAACACACCAAAACCACTCACAATCAGTGTCACTGCAGTGCTGAGAATGACCCACCAACCAAATAATACCAGCAGGTTAGAGGGTCCTGTGGAGGTCCCATGTGGCGGATAAGGTGTAAAGAGATGTACTAATATATATATGTGTATATATATATATATATACAGTGCTGTGAAAAAGTATTTGTCGCTCACCCAATTTCTTCTATTTTTGTTAATTTGTCAAATTTAAATGTCTCAGATCATCCAACTAATATAAATATGAGATAAACACAACATGAGTAAACACAAAATGCAGCTTCTGAATGATCTATTCCAGATTTTGGAATAGAGTTTGACTTATAGACCACTCCACAACCTTAACATTTTGTTTCTTTTAGACCATTGAGAGGTGGACTTACTTGTCTGCTTTGGATCATTGTCCTGCTGTATAACCCAACTGCATTTGAGCTTTAGGTCACCATCTGACAGGTGGACACTCTCCTTCAGGATTTTCTGATCAAGAGTAGAATTAATGATTTCATCAATTATGACAAGTCGTCCAGGTCCTGAAGAAGCAAAGCAGCCCCAGACCATCACACTACCACCACCATGTTTCACTATTGGTATGATGTTCTTATAGTGGAATACAGTATGAGCTTTACGCCAGATCTAACGGGACCCATGTCTTCTAGAAAGTTCCTCCTTTGACTGATCAGTCCACAGAATATTATCCCAAAAGTCTTGGGGGTCATCTAGATGTTTTTGAGCAAATGTGAGACGAGGCTTTGTGTTCTTTTTGGTCAGCAGTGTTTTTTGCTTTGTAACTCCCATGGATGCTGTTTTTGCCCAGTGTCTTTCTTATTGTGGAATCATGTCCATTGATCTTAACTGAGGCAAGTGAGGCCTGAACTTTAGATGTTCGTCCGCGTTCTTTTGTGACCTCCTGGATGATTCTTCAGTATGCTCTTGGTGAAATTTTGGTAGGCCGGCCTCTTCTGGGAATGTTCAGTACTGTCCGATGTTTTCCATTTGTGGGTAATGGATCTCACTGTGGTTCGCTGCAGTCCCAGAGGCTTAGCAATGGCATTTGTATTTGAATCTCTTTAAAAAGTGGCATCATGTCCTGCTTTTTGAGACCCTCTAGCTGCTTCACATTGCCAGACAGGTTCTACTTTAGTGATGTTTAGATTCAGCAGGTCTGGCAGTGATCATATCAGGGTGGATAGTGAAAATGAACCCAATAGTCAGTTGAATTTGGTTAACTGGTTGCTTTAGTAGCCATTACAGGGACAATTACTTTTTCACATAGGGCCAGGTAGGGCTGAATAGCATTTTCCCTATAATAAATGAAATCATTTAAAAACTGCATTTTGTGTTTATTTGGTTTACCTTTGTCTAATTTAAAAAGTTGTGTGATCATCTGAAACTTTTAAGTGTGACAAATATGCCAAAAATAGAAGAAACTGGGAAGGGGCAAATACTTTATCACAGCACTGTATAGGTGTCTATCTTTGCACAGGACAGGATTTTATAATTTTTTTCCCTCAATGTGTTAAATTCAGTAAAATATCATTAATTGTGTATTCTACACAGTAATTGTGTGGATGTCTGTTCTCTATAGAGGATATGTTGGCTTATCTATACAACAACATGGGTTTTGACTGTAGTTTATTGCAATTATTATTTAACAGTGAATTTACTGTGTTTGTAGCTAATAAGAGATCTTAACTGTGGGAGAGAGACTGTAACATATTGTCTACAGTGGATGGTTGTTTATTAGGTCTCTATCAGCTCTCTGTACTGTTTTACTGCAGGATCTGCAGAGTTCACACTGCTGATCTCCATCTTCAGTCTTATTATACAGTGGATGATTGTTTATTAGGTCTCTATCAGCTCTTTGTACTGTTTTACTGCAGGATCTACAGAGTTCAGACTGCTGGATCTCCATCTTCAGTCTTATTATACAGTGGATGATTGTTTATTAGGTCTCTAACAGCTCTCTGTACTGTTTTACTGCAGGATCTGCAGAGTTCAGACTGCTGGATCACCATGTTCAGTGTTACTATACAGCGGTGGAACACAAATGCATCACAGTGTAATCAGTGCATCGCCATTGAACCAGAAGAGACCATAATCAATGTAATCATTTTCACTGTAACTGTGGTTAATCTTCCAGTAATCTCCTCACACAGTTTAAATGTTCAATATTTAATAAAACATTTTTAATGAAATTTGCATTTCTGAATCTTTATCTTAATTTAGTTTAATACAGGTCAACTCAATTGGGGGAAAATGGGGGAAGAAGCCCCTCTTAAACATGCTTATTCTAAAATTCTAATAATTAAAATCTATTAATAATTTAAGAAATTGCAACACCAAATATCCTCATTTATATGCATTGTTATTATGGGGCTCTATACAGCAGGAACAGGTCACCCTGGAAATGTAAATTTTAATTCAATTTAAATTTGCAACGATATGCAGATCATTTAAACCCTGTATTTCATTGATAATAATGCAAAGACAACATATCAAATGCTGAACCTGAGAAATGTTATTGTTTTTGAAAAATACACTATATTGCCAAAAGTATTGGCTCGTCTGTCTTCACATGCATATGAACCTTTGAGTGTCATCCCGTTCTTAATCCATAGGGTTTAATATGATGTCGGCCCACACTTTGTAGCTATAACAGCTTCAGCTCTTCTGGGAAGGCTTTCCACAAGGTTTAGGAGTGTTTATGGGAATTTTTGACCATTCTTCCAGAAGCACATTTGTGAGGTCAGACACTGATGTTGGACGAGAAGGCCTGGCTCGCAGTCTCCACTCTAATTCATCCCAAAGGTGGTCTATCGGGTTGAGGTCAGGACTCTGTGCAGGCCAGTCGAGTTCTTCCACATCAAACTCGCTCATCCATGTCTTTATGGATCTTGCTTTGTTCACTGGTGTGCAGTCATGTTGGAACAGGAAGGGGCCAAACTCCCCAAACTGTTCCCACAAAGTTGGGAGCATGAAATTGTCCAAAATCTCTTGGTCTGCTGAAGCATTAAGAGTTCCTTTCACTGGAACTAAGGAACTATTTAATAGTGAGGAAATTTCATGACTGGACTTGTTGCACAGGTGGCATCCGATCACGGTACCACGCTGGAGTTCACTGAGCTCCTGAGAGCGACACATTCTTTCACTAATGTTTGTAGAAGCAGTCTGCAGGCCTAGGTGCTTGGTTTTATACACCTGTGGCCATGGAAGTGATTGGAACACCTGAATTCAATGATTTGGATGGGTGAGTGAATACTTTTGGAAATATAGTGTATTTTTATATGTAGTACAATGTGAATGACATAAAAAGTAAACATGAATCTGTTTTATACAAATCCATGAGTTAAACCTGTTAAAATATTGTTTTATATTAAAAATTGTTTTCTCAAATGTTGAAAACTGCATCTGTGATGAGCTGTTTTACAGATGCAGAGTGACTATGAAACAGGATAAAAAAGAAAAATCTGAGAAATCATGAGGGAAAAGTGTTATTTAAACTGTGTCAACTGTGTAAAAGGACACACTGACGTTCAGAGCTGTGCCTGATATTTTAAGCATCTCTTTAAGCCCTGCAACCTTTGTGACACGGTTTCCCCTCTCATTAAATTCTGGAGAATGACTCATTAAATCTCACTTAAGAAACAGGCCTGATGTCTTTTTGGCCTGACACTCTTCAGGCCTTAAGTTTCTGTCAGACACACTGAGTCAGTGTTATTGTTCATTGTTCAGTAATGCCTTGTTGAAAGAATAAATGTTCAAGTGGTTTGTTTACATAACATATTTACATAATGCAGTATTTTATTTGCTTTCATGGGTGGACAAAGACTAGCCAGATTTACTTCCAGCTTCTTATGACTTAGTGGGCAGTGGTTATCTGTCTTCGCTGTCCAAAGACCAACAAGCAGATCCAAAAGGATGTGGAGGCCAAAACATTACTTATTTTCAAATTAATATTAAGAGATTAAATTCCAAGCAATACGGGAGCATTTCTATTTCTCCATTCATCATGATATTTTAATATAATACAAAGGACAGATGCTGAGCTCAAATTATGCAGAAAAACCTAGAATCATAAAAAAATTGGATTTTGTGTTTTATTTTTATTTATTTATTTATTGGACAACAACAATATAAAACACTTAGATCCTCTTAGATCAGTGGTCAGCAACTCAAATGTTAAGAGTCATTTTGTCCACTCAAGCCACTTTGGCAGCCACAGTATTTTATGTCCATTTTACTGGAGTAACATTTTGACCGTAAACATGTCTCAGTATATGCTAACGTGCTAGTATAAGCTAAAATATAATACAAAAAGAAAACTCAGAATTATTTTGCTCTGCTTTAAGCTTTAAAACAGCTATAGCTGCTTTTCTCACATCTCCAGCAGGAAACATTTCCGTAAAAGTAGAATAGTTTCCCTGTAAAATGTCTCTCAGTGTTCAACTTCAAGTCAGCTTCTCATTCACCAGCTTGAATGTAGCTGCTGCAGCATTTAAGGTAGAACGAGAAGAAGCTGGCAAACAAGAAGCTTCAGTTTTGTGACTTTTTAGTGTTCGACAGTTTCTCATTGCAGATTTAACAGATCAGGAGAGCAGCTGGAGTGATTATGAATGCAAATAAGTCAGTTCATCTCTGAATTATTGATGTTTGTCTTAAAACTTTCGTTTGCCCTTTTGTTGGTGAGATTGTTGTCAGCGTTGCTAGAGTGACCAGCAGTCTGTGCTGATCTTCAAGGTTAGAGGGTGAATTAGCAGTTCTACATTAACTCCAGCATTTAAGACCATTTATTGTTAAACTGTGTTGAACGATCAGCAGAACTTTATTTTACTGTAAAGGAGGATTATTTTATCTTAAAATCTAATTCGGCTGTGGAGCCGCAACAGGGCAGTAAAAGAGCTGCATGTTGCTGACCCCTGGCCTAGATCCTCTGCGAATGCAAAAGTTTGGGCACCCTGGTCAAATTACAAACTGTTGTTTTGTTCTTTAAAATAAAACACATCCTCTCTTGAGAACACACTTCTATACATTTTAATGCACAATTACTGTTTGTGTACTGCATTTACTGTATTGGAAAAATAAAACATAATAAAAGATGTATTATGCATTAACTGCATTGAGAACCTACAATAGTGAGCATAAAGAACGTCACCACTGTGCAGATAGGATGTTTCAACTAGGACACATAGTGAGCATGTAAAAATGGAAACACTGTATTTTCTTCTTTATAGTCTTTAGTAGTGACACTATAATAATACTAAGTAATAATAAATACTGTCAATAATTAGAGCATGTTAGCTAATTTCCTAAACTCTAAATACAGCAAATATGTGAATTGTAAAAGTTGGCAGGTGTGGTGTTTGTATGAGGACATCTTAGCCTGAAAGTTTTCCAACCACAAAACTGACCTTCAGCTTTTCTCACCTGCTCCCTGCATCAAAACCACACGCCTGCAGCTTTAACACCTCTTGTGCTCCACTAGCAGAAACAAACATCAAACAGCAGCTCAGCATCTGCTAAAATAATACCAGGGGTCAAACTCATCAAAGCTCTCCTTAAAGACAAACATTAAGAAGAATGTAAACCTGAGACCCTCTTAACTCTTCTCCTCAGAAAGCCTTTATTATTTTGTTTATTTTGTTCTTATTTTATGCGTAGCCTGTAGATACTATGTTGCATTTTACAGCTTAATACAAATGATGCAAGTTAAAAAAGAATCCTTAATAATGTTTTTGAAGAATAAAACTTCATTTTCTTTATTCATTTTTATTTGTGAACCCGGACATGAATAGTGATTATAAGGTGGGCCTTCTGTAATGTAAAGCTGATTAGATTTAGATTTGATTTTAAAAATACCCTAAAGTATCATCATAACATCATTTTCATCATCGTCAGAAAGACACAGAACTAGTTCATCACTCTGTAACAATCCCCTTGTAAATCTCAACCAAGAAAACAGTTACTGAAGTCCAAGGACTATACACCCCAAGTATAAGAGTAGAGGAGATTGCAAATAAGCCCAAACAGGAGAGACTAAAACCCGTTGAAGTTATATTGGAAAAATCAGTGGAACAAACACATACACATATACAACCCCTATATACACACAATAAGTGCCCAGTGTCCATCAACTCTGAAAGTCCAAAACTCAAAGTCACAAAAAATCCAAAATCCCACAAGTCCTTAGCAATGCATTGCAGTGAACGAAAAAAGAAAAAATCCAGGATAGATCTCACCGGTGGAGCAGGCCTGACATCCAGTTACATCCAAGACAGTTAGAGGAAATCCACCTTCTAGTTCCTCCATGCGCTTGTCTTGCCCTTTTAGATGGATCCTCGGCCGAGCTCATGAGTTCCCAGGTTGAGTGGTAGGCTTTGGGTTGTACTGCTCCTCTCACCCCAAACACATCACCACCCTCACTTCCACATGGCCAAACTTTTTTCTCTCCTTCCTCTTCCTGGTTCCAGTCACCTGTCTCAGTGACTCCACCCCCCTTTTCCAGCAGAGCTCTTAAAGGGCCTACGCAACTCTTAGTTCAGTTTCAGTTAGGGCCCCTGTATAATACATGGCTAATACAGAATAAAAAAAACTCCATTCATTTAATACGGTAACCACACACAAAGAAGGTTTAACCTTGCAAGGATTTTAATTTAAACCATTTCAAGACTTCTCATGTGGCACTGTCACAGATCCCCCCCCCCCAGCCGGAGGTACGAGGGACTCAACTCCAATATAAGGCTTGAGATTTCCCACATGCACTGTGTCTACTCTGTCAGGGTTATTCTGCCATTGTAGCCTATAATTAACAGGACCTAGAATTTTCATCACCTTAGCTGGACCTGTCCACTTTGGTGCTAATTTGGATGAAAACCTATCAGAGGCTTTGGACTGTGGGTGTGCCCTAACCCAGACCAGATCTCCCACAAGAAATTGCGCTGGTCTCCTGTGGGCATTATAATATCTGGCTTGTCTTTGTCTGGCCACTCCCACTTTCTGCCTTACCTCCTGTGCCATCTGGTGTTGTTGTTCAAGTAGGGTATATGATTGCTGTTGAGGATGAGGTGCTGGTGTTTGATGAATTAGCCTTTCTAATGGGCCTTTCAGTTGCCTTCCCAGGGCCAATTCAGCCGGAGTTCGCCCTGTTGTTTCATGCTGGGTGCTGTTGATCGCAAACCGGAACTCTGACAACCACTTATCCCAGTCTTCATGGCGATTACCCACAAAGGAGGCCATCATAGTTTTTAGAGTGCGGTTAACCCGCTCTGTGAAGTTGGCCTGAGGATGGTAGCTGGTGGTCATCTTCTGTATTACTCCCCATTTCTTGCATACATCAGTGAGGAGCTGGCTGGTGAACTGGGGGCCCCGATCTGAGACAAGGTATTTTGGCACACCCCATCTGGTGAAGATCTCATCCCGCAGTAACTGACAAAGACGTGGGGTTTTACTGTCCCGTAGAGGGAATAACTCTATCCACTTGGTGTAATAGTCTACCACAACTAGCAGATAACTGTTTCCCTTCTTGCTTCGAGGAAAGGGCCCCATAAAATCCAGTCCCAGCATATATCCAGCTTCTTCCACTTCAGTTGTCTGTAAAAACCCAGCAGGTTTCTTGTTGTCCGGCTTGTACTGCTGGCAAATCGCACACAGTCTCACATGTTGCCACACATCTTTTCGGACTGTGGGCCACCAGGCCACCTCTAAAATCCGCAACAGAGTCTTAAGTCTGCCCAAGTGACCCCCTAGTGGATTGTCATGAAAATAGTGGAGAAAAGCGGTGGTCATCTCCTTGGGCACTACCAGTTGATACTTCCAGCCTGCTCCTTTAATGGGAATTGTCCTGTAAAGGACATCTTGAAGTATCTCCCAACCAATGCGCTCTGTCTGCTTGCTGATGTCGGCCTCTTTGGCCTGCATCTCTCTGACTTCTTGATCTTGTTTTTGAGCATGTGCGACCTCAGCCAGAGAAGTGGGCAAATCAGAGGTGTAGGCAGTTGGGGGTGTAGACACATAAGGGGCCATCACTGGTGATTGGTCAGGCTCCACTGCCCGCGAGAGCGCATCTGGCACGACGTTCATGCAGCCTTTACGATAGTAAACATCAAAGTTAAATTGTTGCAGCCTCAGAGTCCAGCGGGTAAGCCTGGAGCTGGTCTTTGGACAATTGAATGCCCAGGCCAGAGCACTATGGTCCGTGAAAACCATGAACTTGTCTCCCTCCAGGTAATGGCGCCATTTCTCTATGGCCCAAACCACTGCTAGGCACTCCTTCTCCGATGTAGAGTAGTTCTGTTCTGCCCCACGGAGCGCTCTGGAGGCATATGCAATCACTGTCTCCCCCTCTGCAGTCTCCTGGGTCAGAATTGCTCCTAGCCCTACATTACTGGCATCAGTCTGTACCTGGAAGGGCCGAGATAGATCAGGCTGGGCCAGAACAGGAGGTGTTTTCAAGGCCTGCTTTAGCTGATCAAAACTCTTCTGGCATTCCTCTGTCCATGCCCACTCAACTGCCTTTTTCTTCAGGTGGTTCAAAGGCGCAGCAAGGTCTGCAAAGTGAGGGATGAATTTGTGATACCATCCCACAAGACCCAAGAACCTTTGCAAGGACTTGATGTCTTGCGGGACAGGATAATTAGTCACAGCCTGGGTTTTCTCTTCATCAATCTCCACCCCCTTTCCTGAGACGATATGTCCCAAAAACCTAAGCTGAGGTTGCAAGAAGTGGCACTTTTTCAAGTTCAAAGTGAGGTTTGCAGCCTGCAGTTTGGCGAATACAGCATGGAGATCTTTTAAATGCTGCTCGCGGTTAGGGGAGTAGACAATGATGTCATCAATATACACAAAGCATATGTGGCCCCGTAATTCCCCTAAAACTGTTTCCATAAGGCGCTGGAAGGTTGCCCCTGCATTTTTTAAACCAAAAGGCATAGATTTAAAATGGTAAAGTCCTACAGGCGTAATAAAGGCTGTCTTGGCCTTGCTCCTTGGATCCATTGCTACTTGCCAATAGCCAGATTTCAAATCTAAAGAGCTGAAACACCTTGCCCCATGTAAAGATTCCAGGATGTCATGAATCAGTGGCATAGGGTATGCATCTTGGGGTGTCTTGGCATTCAGTTTTCTGTAGTCGACACAGAAGCGGTAGGATCCATCTGGTTTTCCCACCAGCACCACAGGCGAAGCCCAAGCAGACTGAGATGGCTCTATGATGTCATCTTCCAACATGCATTTCACATGCTCCTCTATGATGTTTCTTTTCAGGGGGGACACCCTATAGGCCCTAGTGCGAACTGGAATCGCATCACTGGTATATATATGATGCTGGGTTATGGTGGTCCTTCCTAATTTTGAAGAACACACTGAGGGCCAGGTTTGAAACAGCACCTGCATCTCTGGTGGATGAGATTTCAACAGAGCTTCATGGGTTCCAGACGCAACAGTGACCTTCACACTGAAGGAGAGAGGAGGAGCCATAGCCACATACAAATTCACTGCCTTTCTTGATTCCGCCGATAGTGACCAGGTCAAATCACATGGAGAGCGGTTTAAAAATGGAAAGAAAGATCTTTTCCCCTGGATCAACACTCCATATGTATATCCCCCTAAATTAAGCAGGACTTGAGCTTTTGTTAAAAAATCCAGACCCAGAATAAGAGGAAAGGCTAAGTTGCTGTCTGCCATAATGTAGGTCTCCAAGGTCCAGACGGCCCCATGCCAGGTGTATGCCAGTTGAGTCTTCCCTTCGGCCCGGTGTAACTTGCCATCTGCCAACACGAAAGTCAGAGGATCCCCTGTACTCAGAGTCTCTCCAACCCTGGCCATCTTGTGCCAAAGACTACTCTGCATCAAAGTGTAGGTGCAACCCGTATCCAGCACGGCTTCTCCTTGGAGCCCTCGTGTTTCAATAGGAACAACCAGCAGGTGTGGAGATTCTGCTTTAGCTAAGGCCACGTGGTGACTGTGTTGGCCCCGGTGTTCCAGATTGACACTACTGGAGCTTTTGCTGTTCTGTTTCTTCTTGGTCTTGTCACTAGAAGCCTGGCTATTCACTCTGGCCCAGTAGTCCTTTTTTGCAGCCCAGTCACGCTCTACCATGGACCCAACTTTAACTAGTTGTTCCACAGTATGGACTGTCCCTCTCAAACTACTGACTAAGGCTGGATTGCAGTTGTTCATGATACGCCTGACCAATTCGACTTCCGTCATGTCAGGCTTCCATTTTAAGCACAGTGCCCTGTAGTCATAAGCAAAGTCTCTTATGCTTTGGTCAGGGGCCTGGACACTGACACGCAGCTGCTCCTCCACCTCAGTCAAGTAATCAGTGGGCAAAAACGCAGACAAAAAGGAGTGCTTAAATTCAGTCCAGTTATGAATCTTTGTCTTCTCTGCCATCCACCAGCTCTTTGCAGATTGTTTTAGGACTGTTGACAATGTGGCTATGAGTTCAGCATCAGACAAGGGCCTTAGTGATAAAAAGTTTTCACACTGCTCAATAAAGCTTAACACAGCAGGAGTATCACGAGATTCCCCAAAAGTCGGAAAATCTAAGCGAACAGGAGGCTTAGCAACGAAAGAAGGGGGGCCAGACACAATGCCAGAAGAGGGTGTCATGATGTTACTAACATTAGGAGATGGATAAAAAAAGGAGCTTTGACTCATAGGGGTGCTAGAGCGCTTTAGCTTACCAATCTCCCTTTTCCATTGTTCATCTCTGCGCAACAGACATTCAACTACCCCCTGCTCTAATTGTTTTAGAGAACTTTTTAAAAGCAGCTCAAAGTCCTCAAACTTTTGATCCACATATTCTCTAAGGCTGTGCTCTCTATTCACTGCACTCTCTACTGAAGCTCTAAAATCCCCCTCTAAAGTATCAACCTGGTTTTGGAGGCTGTTAACAGATTCTTTTACCTCTTGTATCATACTGTGGTTAATAATGTCTGTAACTGTTGAATCTTCCTCATCCGAAACCTCTGAGTCATGAATATACATTTCACTTAAAAGAGAGGAAATTTCTGCGACAGGTTCCCTGAATGTTACAAAGGGTCCAGGTCTGATAGCTGGAGTTACATCCTGGCCCTCCTCTGGTTCTCGAGTGTCAGCCATTTGCATTTCCATTTTAACCTCACAAACTGGGCTATTTGCAACTCACAACTCTCTATAACTCTATTCTCTTGTAGTGTATATCCCCGTACGGGCCACCACTCTGTAACAATCCCCTTGTAAATCTCAACCAAGAAAACAGTTACTGAAGTCCAAGGACTATACACCCCAAGTATAAGAGTAGAGGAGATTGCAAATAAGCCCAAACAGGAGAGACAAAAACCCGTTGAAGTTATATTGGAAAAATCAGTGGAACAAATACATACACATATACAACCCCTATATACACACAATAAGTGCCCAGTGTCCATCAACTCTTAAAGTCCAAAACTCAAAGTCACAAAAAATCCAAAATCCCACAAGTCCTTAGCAATGCATTGCAGTGAACGAAAAAAGAAAAAATCCAGGATAGATCTCACCGGTGGAGCAGGCCTGACATCCAGTTACATCCAAGACAGTTAGAGGAAATCCACCTTCTAGTTCCTCCATGCGCTTGTCTTGCCCTTTTAGATGGATCCTCGGCCGAGCTCATGAGTTCCCAGGTTGAGTGGTAGGCTTTGGGTTGTACTGCTCCTCTCACCCCAAACACATCACCACCCTCACTTCCACATGGCCAAACTTTTTTCTCTCCTTCCTCTTCCTGGTTCCAGTCACCTGTCTCAGTGACTCCACCCCCCTTTTCCAGCAGAGCTCTTAAAGGGCCTACGCAACTCTTAGTTCAGTTTCAGTTAGGGCCCCTGTATAATACATGGCTAATACAGAATAAAAAAAACTCCATTCATTTAATACGGTAACCACACACAAAGAAGGTTTAACCTTGCAAGGATTTTAATTTAAACCATTTCAAGACTTCTCATGTGGCACTGTCACAGTCTGGTAAATACAGTTGTTAGGACATTGCTTACAGATGCTTTTGTTGCCAGCTAGGAGTCTTTCTGTTCTTGTTTTAGGACTTTTCACCCACTCTTCCTTACAGAATGCTTCTAGTTCTGCAGTGTTCTTGGGCTCAAGTATGTTCAAGATCTGTCCACAGATTTTCAGTGATGAAAATCAGGGTACTAATGATATTTCAGGGGACTGTGGGAGCCATTCCAAAAGCTTCAGCTCATGTTTTGTAAAGTAGTTAAGGTAGTTTTAAGGTATATTTTAAATCATTGTCCTGATGCAGAAGCAAACCTCCTTCAAGCTTCAGTTTCTTGACTGACTCTCACATTTGTTTACAGCATCTGCTGATATTTAGTGGAATCCATTCTTCCATGTAGCCCTGCAACGTTTACTGGCAGCCACACAACCCCAAAACATAACAGATCCACCCTCATGCTTAAGTCTTTTCATTAAATTCTGCTCTTTTTCATTCCACAGCACTGGTTTCCAAAATGCCTCTGGATTATCTAGATATTGTTTTGCATACTTTACATATTGACTTTGTGATGAGGTTAAATCGAAGGTTTTCTTCTGATGACTCTTCCATGCACATCATGTTTGCACAAGCAACGCTGCTTAGCAGAGCAGTGCACCACCACTTCCATGTCAGCTAAACCTTTATGCAGGTCCATTGCTGTCAAATGGGGGTTTTGCTTTGCCTTTCTGTTGCACATACAAGCAGCTCTATTTGAGAGTTTTCTTGGTCTTCAAGATTTTGCCTTGACTTCCACAGGTCCCGTTCTCAGTGACATTTTGGACAGTGGAAACTGCCAACTGTGATGTTTAGGTGGACCAGTGGACCTGAGGACCATGAGAACACACCCCACACCAGTATGGAACCACCACCAGCCTGCATAGTGTCTTGTTGACAACTGGGGTCCATGGCTTCATGGGGTCTGTGCCACACATGAACCCCACCATCAGCCTGAAACAACTGGTACCGTGGCTCATCAGACCCTGTCACATGTTAACAGTCCTGTACGGTCTAGTTAGCAACCTCGTGAGGTGAGGCGCTGTGTCTGGTGTTGTGGTGTAAACAGAGTCACTCTGGTGGGTCTTCTGCTCCCAAATCCCATGGAAGCTAAAGAACGCTGCACTGACCTGTGGGATATATGTGTGGAGCCTCCTGCATTGAATGTGGATGTAATTTCTGCCAGAGTTGCTTGTCTGTTTGCACTCTAGCCAGATGCCACCGATCACGATCATTAGGCACCCATGGACGGCCACTGTGAGTGGTAATGCCTTCTATGACATATTCCAGTAAGTGTTATTTAAAATCAGTAACAGAAGGAGCCTCAGGAACATTTATTAGTAATGAGTTCCAGATCTTTGGTGTATAAAAACAAAAAGATGATTTACCATTTTTTAAAATTTCATATATAGAAAGTGGAGAAGCAGCACTAGATGATATTAAGGCATGATCTGTCAGGCATTCAGAGATGGAAATAAGAGCTACACCATTAAGAGATTTAAAAACCAGCTAAAGCTAAAACTTAAATGTCAATTCTAAAGGAAACAGGAAGTCAGTGGTTTGATGCCACACCTGCTCTGATATGATCTCATACGTTACGTGTAAGCATGTATTTTGGTCTTTTATTGTATTTGTGTTCGTCTCTCTCTCTCTCTCTCTCTCTCTCTCTCTCTCTCCTGGTCTCTCCCTTCACTGGTGTACCTGCCCCGCAGTCAGTCATGTGAGGAGGACCTCTGACCAATCAGAGGCCTGGCTGGTGTAGATGGGGCGAGGAGCCTAAGCCTTCAAGATGGCTGGAGAGAGAGGACTGATCACATGTGTGCTGAGTTTGTGTTTGTGTTAATTTTCTTTTGTTTTAGGTGTTTTACCAGCACTTCTTTAACTTAGTTTACAGGAGTTTGACTCTTGTGTTGGGGAAGTGCTTTAGTTTGGTGTTTTACCTGCACACTTAACTTTGTTCTGAGAGACTGATTATTTGTACCACCTGGGGTTTCAAAGAGGTAAGAGGGATGTGCCTGTACATTCTCACTGTGTCCACAAAACGTGCTGTTCTAAAACTGTGGAACAACTTCTTGGCATTTTGTAACTGAATGTAGGTTTTAGTAATATTATTAAACAGCTGTCTGTTTACTGAGAGCTCAGTGAGGGAATTTTGGGCATTTTCTCTACTTACTTTTTTGTTTTGTTTCTTCCACTGAAGCTTGAGTTCAGACTCTCAGGTGGATCTGATCACTTGTTCTCCTTCTTTGTTTCTTACACAGTGATGATTGTGAGGCTGCCAGGAAATGAGACCCCTCATTTTCTTTAATATCAGAGAGAGAATTTGAAATAGATTTTATTTTATTCATCTAGTAACTTTAGAGATGTCTGCCCGTTATGCTGAATATTCCAGTGTGAAGGCTTTAACTGTTGGGTTTTATTTATTTTCGATATCGTCCAGATTCTCTTGCATGTACAATAAGTTGGGTGGCCACATGTACAGTCTGTGGTGCCCACTTTAAAAATGACTCTACTGCCATTGGAAAATAGGACATTTTTGAAAAATGTATAAGTCCCACCCCCTCCATATAAATAAAACACAAATGACAAGACGGTTCCTCTGTGGTACTGATGGAACCGTGATGGTTCACTTTCCATACTGTATGGACAAAAGTATTGGGACATCCCTCCTAAATATTGAGCTCAGGTGTTTCAGCTACACCCATTGCAAACAGGTGGATCAAATTAAGCACACAGCCATGCAGTCTCCATAGACAAACACTGGCAGTAGAGGGTTGTACTGATGAACTCAATGAATTTAAACTTGACACTATCATAGGACGCCACCTCTGCCACAAGTCAGTTTGTGAAATCTGTCCTGCTAGATCTGGCTCTGTCCACATTAAGTGCTACTATTGTGAAATGGAAGCGTCTAGGACCACCGAGTGCTGAAGCGCACAGTGCCTATCCTCTGTTGAATCACTAAAGAGTTCCGAATTGCCTCTAGAAGCAACATCAGCAAAAGAACTGTGTGCGAAAAGCCACACACAAGCCTAAGAACAAAAAGCACAATGCCAAGCGTCGGATGGAGTGGAGTAAAGCGCCACCATTGGACTCTGGAGCAGTGGAAACGTATTCTGTGGAGTGACTAATCACGCTTCTCTATCTGTCAGTCTGATGGACGAGTCTGGGTTTGGTGAATCCCAGGTGAACGTTACCTGCCTGACTGCACTGTGCCAGCTGTAAAGTGTGGTGGAGGAGGGATGATGATGTGGGGCTGTTTTTCAGTGGTTGGTCTAGAACCCTCAGTTCCAGTGAAGGGAAATCTTAATACATTTTGGACAATTGTACACGTCCAACTTTGTGGGAACAGTTTGGGGAAAAACCTTTTCTGTTCCAGCAGGACTGAGCCCCAGCGCACAAAGCAGCTCCATAAAGGCCTGGCAGGGTGTGGAGGAACTTGACCGGCCCTCACAGAGCCCTGACCTCAACCCCATCCAACACCTTTAGGATGAACTAGAACAGAGATTGTGAGCCAGACCCTCTGGTCCAAAATCAGTGTCTGACCTCACAAATGCTCTTTAGACTGAATGGACAAAAATTCCCAGAGACACTCTCCAACATCTTGTGGAAAGCTTCCCAGAAGAGTGGAAGCTATTAGAGCTGCAAAGGAGGTCCAACCCCATATTGCCTATGGATAGCTGGCCCAATACTTTTGTCCACATATATATATGTATACACATATATATATATACACACACATATATATATATATATATATATATATATATATATATATATATGTGTGAGTGTGTGTATATATATATATATATATATATATATATATATATATATGTATATATATATGTATATGTGTGTGTGTGTGTGTGTGTGTGTGTGTGTGTATATACATAATGTGTGTGCATGTGTGTATACTGTATTTGTGTGTGTATTGTATTTAAGCAAAACAAACCTGAAAACTGTTCATGATTTAGTGATATGTTTTTCTTTGAAAATGTAAAAGCTTTTTAGCAATTGTAAGAAAACTATAGGTAAATTCCAGTTGCTAGTTCACCAGTAGGGGTCAGTCATAGCTCTCTCCTCTGTGAAAAGGCTGGAACATCACATTCACATTAAAGGGGTCTTCATAAAACTGACATTTATTATGTGATTTGTTGTGTTCTATTCTGTAGGGCAGCACTGAATCCCTCATTTAATGTGTTTTCCTCCAGTAATGTTTCTCACTACAATACCCAGAACCAGACTTCCTGACAGCTAGCAAAGCCACTGAAGTAGCAGCTAATTAATAAAGATGAGGTTACAGCAGTCAGTGACAGTAACAGTGACTGTAAGGGTGACACTGAACACTGTTACTACTCAGTAATAATGATAGAGCTGATCCTCACTGTTACACTAACAGGCCTCTAACAGCAGCCATCGGTCATCACCGGTTAATCTAAACACTCCTGTCTAATTTCTCTACTTTCTATGTTCATTTTTGTACATTGTAAAGTCTTATACTGTGTTCATTTTGCTCTTGTTGTGTTGTTGTTTTGCTACCCTGTGTCGACCAGAGGAGGATGGGTTTCTTTTCTTGAGTCTTAGTTTCTCTCAAGGTTTCTTCCTCTTGATCTTAGAGTTTGTCTTGCCACTGTCGCCCTTGGTGACGCTCATCTGGGGCTTGTTTGTTTCAGATTTTATGTAAAGCTACTTTGTGACAACACCGCTTATAAAAAGTGCTACATATATAAATCCTGACAGTGAACAGAAGACAAAGTCCACCCTCAGGTTGTCCTCAAGTTTCCTCTCTAAAGACAGGACACATTATCAGGGGGTTTCTTGAATTTAAACAGTGGGCATGTTTACAACAGATGAAGAAAAGGTTAATGATTCATTCTGGCTGGGGTTTCCTTTAAAGCTTGTTTGGATCTTGTCTAGACACGATATCTTGCGGTGCGGGATGATATTTTCCCAGACGCCACACTGAAGCGTGGTGTCCATAGAATCATTTCAGTTGCAGGTGGGAGCAGGACAAATGATTCTGATTTTCTGTGGGAGCGAGATGAAATCTCGTAGGAGCGAGTAGGAGCGGGCCTGCAAAAACCATCCCACATACACAAATAGTTATTTATCTCCATTTTTGTCAGTTTTCAGTTTTTGACATAATTTAAAAGATGCCCTTTACATTGGAGGTTTTGTTCCAACAACAGCGATAAACTCCAGTGCTGCACAAACTGGATGTTTGCATACTATTACTATTACTACTGCTAACAATAATAATAATAATAATGTAATACAACATTTTTGTTTATTATTTTTTATTTATTTTTAGGTAACTGTGTGTGCTGAGTTGTCAGATATGTATTGTACACCCACTTTTTCTTATCACTACAGCACTGCTGTACATGCAGTCCTCCCTCAGAAACTATTAGGCCTGAATGAACATCATAGCAGAAGCACCATAATCAAAGTCTGAATTCAACATTAAAATAAATAAAGTCTCGAATATTCTTTGTGACTACTGGGTCATGATTCGCCTTTTCAGCCAACTTCTCGATTAACAATTAGGAGAAAAATATTCATGGTTTTTATATACGAGAGTATGGAAATTATACCTCATAATTAACGATAGTGACAGTCTTTAATGCCTTTCATGAGTGCATAAAGGTAAAATGTGAAAGTAATATCTGTGTGTGTGTTTGTGGAGGAGTGTGTGTTCTGAATATGTACGTCTTGGTCTGAATATTTTCCAACCACAGAACTGACCATCAGCTATTTGTGGCAGCTCCGTGCATCAAAATCACACGACTTCAGTTCTCTTGTTCCGTTACCATAAATACTCTCTGATCCTGTTCCTGTTCACAGAGGTGAAAACACTACAATAAGCTTAGAAGACTGACTGGTTATTCTTTGAACTTTCTACAAAGAGAGCAAAATATCACATCATCAGTGTTCAAATCAGTTTTGGGTCCATGTGGTATTGAACTGCATCAGGACAGACACACAAACCCAAATTCCAAATGCAAATAAAAACAGCAAGCAGTGATTAGTAAATCCACTTTGACCTGTGTGTAAACAAAAACAGCACAAACACAGACTATTACATGTTTTATACATATATACATACATCATCTAAACCGCTTATCCTTCTGGGTCGCAGTGTACATGTTTTATAAATGTTCTTTATTTATTCTTGTTTTTTTTATAAATATACACTCAAACTGAAACTGAGGCCTGATGTTCCAAAAAACAGAACAGGGGAAAATTTAAGACCTGGAACATCATCGAAAATATTTTAAAAGAGATGATTCAATCATGCTTGAGTATAAAAAGAGCATCTAAGAAAGACTGAGTCCCTTGATGATGAGCAAGAATGGGTCAAACACGCCACTTTGCCAAAAAACATTGTCCAGAAACTTCTCTGGACTCAAGCTCATCTGAAATGGACTGAGGCACAGTGGAAATACGTATTGTGGTCTGGCGAGTCAACCTGTCAGATTGTTTAGGGAAATAGTGGATGTTGTGTTCTCTGAGCCAAAGATGAAGCTGCCTATCCTGATTATTACCAGCATACAGTTCAAAATCCAGGGTCTGTCATGGTTTGAGGGGTATTAGTGGGTAATTTGAACATCTGTGAAAGCAGCATTAACACTGAACACAGACACAGATGTTAGACAGCGTCGTTTTCAGAGACATCCATGTTAATTTCCACATGACTATGGTAAGAAACTGCAGTGTTACAACAGCACGGCTGCATAATCAGAGAGTGCTTAAAATGTGATAAAGACCCTGTAGAGATGCACAGCTGAATACGTTTATAATAAGAATGGCAAAAAAATCAGCCTATAAAGCTGGAACAGTTTGTATCTTCAGTCCCCAAACATTAATTAGGTGCTGTTAAAAAGGGTAACACAGTGGTGAACATCCTCCTGTCCCACCTTTATCAAATCAAATGTGGAATGAGTGTATATTTTAAAAACATTCACGTTTATATGGTAAGCAATCAAATGTTGTGTTTTCAATGTAAAGCTGGTCAAATAGAATTTACTAATCACTGCTTTCTGTTTTTATTGGCAGTTCACACTCTGTCCACTGTTCCGAACATTTTCAGAATTGGGTTTGTAATTGTAATGATCAAAATCACAAGTCTTTCAAATGGACACAGATCATATTAGCAAAAATAATAATTTTTATGAAACTAAAATGTATGTAGTCACTTTTTCAGTTATTGAAGTCTTCAGCTGTGCAACCATATAGGACCTTTGTTATGGAGTTAATTTGGTGCCGAAAGTTTCAAACAAAATTATCAAATCCACAGGCAAAATAGTTGTCTGGGGCAGATCTAGCAGGACAGAAACCTCCCAAACTGACTTGTGGCAAAGGTGGCATCCTATTGTTTGTCTATGGAGACTGCAAGGCTATGTGCTTGATTTTATACACCTGTTAGCAATGGAGGTGGCTGAAACACCTGAACTCAATCATTAGGAGGGTTGTCCACATACTTGTAGCCATACAGTGTAGAATGGAACAGAAGGTTCCACAGACATTCCTCTTCTGAAACTGATAATCAATCAAATCAGTTATTTTGCTCACACAAGAACAAATTATTAATTTTTTACCCTCGACAGCTCTCCGCCTTCAAATCAACATGCCTGGTAGACCTAATTATTGACACCCTTGATGTTAAGGTGGGAATAAAGGTCATTGGCAAGTGCAAAAGAAGGATGGTGCAAGGTTCCACTTGTACTCTGTACACCACTCAAACATTTTCAGTGTTTTGCCTGTTTAGCATATTCATCCCTGTGGGGTCGTGTATAAGCTCCACCTATTCCATATTAATAAACAATGTCTAACAGGACAATGAAACTTCCTCTGTGCTACTGATACGCTGTGTAGCTGTGATGGTTTCAGCGATGGCTCTGCTGCTCTGTGTGATCGGTAAGTGTTTCTCAGCTCATTAAATCTTATAAGAACGCATTGTTTGAAATGTAATCCAGGAATAGTGAAATGCACAATGTTTCATGAAAATGTCCTGAAAAGAGGACAAACTTCAGCCAAGAACAGACAGGTTTTAAAAAGATGGTTACCATTAATACAGGCAATGCCAGAACTCTTGTCACCTTTTTTTTCTAGTGTTTATTTCCTTTTTAAGAATCTTATTTTTTATTTATTATGATTATTTTTCTTCTTTTATAACAAATTAGCTTACAAGGATGTTTTGAACAGATATAAAAAGAATTTAAGTTAAAACGACTGTATTTGGATGGATATCTTGTCTATGTTTTGTGTATTATGTGTGTTGAAAAAAAGAGAAAAAAACATTTTCCAGCTGCTACTGAGAGCAGTGCTAAATACTCAACTTTTAAACTGACAAAAAAAAACAAAAAAACATTCAAATAAACAAGCTGAATGTAAACTGCAGTAGTTTAAATCCACAACAAATGTACCGCATGTGTTGTGTGTTTCAGGTGTTCTGTCAGTGTGTTTGAGCTCTCAGGCTGGTTTAACTGTAGAAGCAGAATCTGGTGATGATGTCACTCTCTGGTGTCAACACAGTCTGACTAAATCTGATTATATATTCTGGTGTAAACACACAAATAATTCAGTACCAGTTTATATTGCATGTAAATATTACTCATCATCATCATCATCATCATCATCATCCAAACCCTGTAGTTTTATCATTGATAGTGACAGGTCAGTGATGAGAGTGAACTCTATGAACTCCTCTCTCACTATAACTGCAGTTAATCACTCTGATTCAGGACTCTATTACTGCAGCAGTCTGAAAGGAAAGCAGATGATCTTTAGAACCACAACATATTTACAAATTAAAGGTAAAGTATACTAAACAAACTAGTTATGAAAAAAACAGAGTTTTTTTTATTCAATACTCAAACAAAAGTTTGAGTATTGAGTAAAAAGTATTAACAAGTATTAAAGATTGAGTAAAAAGTATTAACAAAAATGTATGATACTGGTTTATATCATGTAAATGATCAGTTATATATAAATGTATTTTATTTTATTTCAGAGAAAAAAGGAATATCTTCCGAAGCACCAGATAAATCTGAAGAAGGTTTGTGTTTTACCACATTCATAACAGTGCTAGCTCATTATTTAATTTAGAACACTCCATATTTATTAATCAGATATTACTTTATACATTACTCAATCTATCAATCTATCAATCAATTCATCTATATATACAAATATAATGTTTTCCTGTTGATGTCCTCTTAATGCTGACTGTGGTGTTCGGGGCCGTGACTGTATTTCAAACTATCCTAATGATTGTTCAGTGCCTCAGAAAACAACAGAGATTAGGTAAAATATGACTCTTAATAATTCAAATGTGGTTACTTATCGAAATCATAAGGATCATGTGATGTACATGAATGTAATATACTGTAACATAACTTTCAAATACTGTATATAGAAAGTATGTTTTGTTTCTGAGCTTTTACATTATATTTGGAAAAGAAAATATTTTAAAACATACGTTGTACATTAAAATGTTTAAGTTAGTGACAAACAGCCATACAAAGGCTTAGAGAACTTAACTACCTCTTCAGTGACCAGTTAACTGTGTTCTGTACTGATTTCCACAGATTCTAATGCTAGAGTGTAAGAAGAGAATGAGGTACGTCTCACACCAGACATTCAGTTCCATTCAGTGGACAGTGTTGAAACATTTTTTCTTATCAGCATCAACAAATATCATTTGTACAGGGGTGCCCAAACTTTTGCATATGACTGGACTGTAGCTCCTCATTGTAGCTTATCATTGTTATATAATAGCTGAACAGCCCTGTATGATTTAAAGGATATTTAATTAATTATTTAGATACAATGGTTTACTAAAATGGCTGGTTTTCATATGAATGTTTGGATTTGGCTGCTTTGCTCTTTGTTTAAATTTTGAATTTAAACTTTTTGAGATTTAATGCTGATCTGTAGACTGAACTGAAATACAGTGGAAACACTGGTTTGTGTTTTTACATTGTACACCTTGTTAATCCTTTGCTGACCTCTGTACTGACCTGCAGAGATGAAGTGGTGAATTAAATGATTGATGATGAAAATGAAGCATGTGATATTTTTCAACTTCAGATTTAACACAGGATTTATTATTCCACATGGTTGTTTATACCAAGCCCATCTCAAAAGCCAACATGGTTCCTGAAATGTGATCTTCCAGCTTTGACTGCTTTGTAAAAAAAGATTTTATAATAATTTCAATTTTTAATCATAGGAATGATATTTTAGCATGTAAGATGTCATTTTTCATTGGTTAGAATTCAAGCCTTTTTTCAAATACTTATAATTGCAGTAACACTTTTTACTAACATGAATTAAAGTTTAACGTTTTTTTTTAATTATCATTATATTTAAAAATGAAATTGACATGCTGAAATTCCATTCACTGTGGCAAGCCATTTTAGCTTTTAGCTTTTCCTATTTTTCTCAGGAATTCAATTTACACAAGTGAAAATTAAATTTCAAAATCAGGAATTTTATTAGCACAGTGAAAATTAAAATTCCATATTTAATTTAAATCAAAATATTTACTATTATTTAATGGTTTAATTATTTCATGTCAAAATTCTGTTTTCCTTTGTAAGAGATTCATTTTTACAGGTAAACGTCATTTTCACATGTGAATTCTTTGTAATTTCATAGTAAATGTAAAAATAGGATTCAGAGCTAAAACTGCTTGCAATAAATGTGAACATGTAATTAGACTCTCTACATGTCAGATTACTGTTCACTTACTTAGATTACAGATCTTCATTTCTCACACAAGAGGGGGATCCAGCACTGAGACCTCCGTGAAGCTTACTACGTGCTTACTACTAAAGATCAAGTAGATTACATAAATTAAAAAGACATAAATATTTATTGTTTGTTTCTACCAATGATTATTTGTAACAGAGCCAAATCAGTGTCTGTGTGTTAATTTAGAAAATATAATGAGAATATTGACCTGTCTGATGGTCATTCTGCAGAGAACAAGAAGATGGTGCAGATTCCTGTATATATCAGGAATTCTATTCTAGTATATTATATTATGTTCCATTTATGTTCCATTAATATATTTTTGTTTTTATTCTGAAGTTACTGGATAAATGTTGTCACAAGCGATACCATCGTTTACCAGATCATTGTTTCTGGATGATGCAGATCTGAGAAACACGCTTTTCCCGTCCTGAGCAGCCCGTAACGGTCATTTGCTTTAATCACTGTATGAGTAAAAGTCAAGAGCATTTTTAAATGACTTTACACCTGAAAATATGGCCTGGTAACATAAACCTTAGCTTTAGCAGAAGCCTCAACCAATCCTCACCACAATGTTTGTACCCAGCACAAAGTTAAAAAACATTCAGCACTGACTGAATGAAAAGGCAACGGAAGTTCCTTAAACAAAGGACTGTGCACGTTGAGTAGGAGTGCAACGATTATTCGACTTAGTCCACTAAAATCGGAGACCACTTCACGACAGCGCGATGGGAGCCTCGAGAACGAAATCCTCAGAAGTGCGGAGCTGAACTGAAACAGGTGGTCAGATGTGCTGTTTGTAAAGCCGAGCTCAGCCGGCACGGAGCTCATCCTCCATGATGGAGCACTGAAGAGGAACCTCGTCGCTCACTGGGTGAAGAAGATTCGTCTCGGTGAGATACGCCGCGTCCCAAACCGCACACTAGCGCACTAGATAGTGAGTAAAAACAGCGCGTATACCATTAGAAGTGCACTCATTAGTGTAGCGTGTGAAGTACAGGAGTGTGTGGTTTGGGACGCAGCGATAGTTGTGCTAGCGAGCTAACGTTAGTTAGCTAATGCTAATGTTAAAGTCCGTTTTCATGTTGTGAGCTGAGCTGGAACATCTTCTATTTCGAAATGTCTGAGCTCTGGAATCGTCAGTGCAGCTGAAACAGAGAAGCATGTAACTATTATTCACAGTAACCTTGTTCACTTTACAGATAATGTTTACACCTTTAAACACCGCACCGTCGTCTTAACGCCGAGGCCGCCGGTGCGGTCAGATTCGACGAACACAGGAGGGCGTTTTCAAACAGTCTTCCGTTCTCCGAGGACGTTTAGCTCCACTCGCTAACAGTTCCAGGAGGCAGTTCTCCGTAAACACACAGGGCAGCTGGACAGAGGGTTACCGCTGAAATGAAACTTTACACAAAATCGTTCAAATTGAACTGTTCATTGAGAATTTCGCCACAAACATTCCCCACTTTCCCATCCGCTGCATCAGAGCGCGTCTCCTCTGCAGCGGGGAGTATCTGAGACTCCTACAGGAGCACGGAGAGATACTGACCCTCCTCCGATTCAGTAAAGACCTGTGATTGTAGAATGTAGTTTCAGCTGAGTGTAGACAGACAGCAGAACGCACAGAGCACTGTTAATGTAACATTTACTTTAGATTTATTTTTATTTACCTGAAATTTTTTACCTATAAATTTTGACAGGAAAAATATATTGGAGTTTTATTTTTTTATCTTTTTCATTAGCAGGGAAGTTTATTAAAACAGTGAATTCTTGAATGGTATTCCTATCATTGTCTTCATTGTTAGTCAGCAAATGCATAAAACAACCTCAAGATCAATTAAAAGCTAATAGCTACATAAAAGTTATTTGGTAATGTAGTGATTCATAATCCGAATAATTGATTATTCGTTTCAGTAATCGATCAATTATTTGACTGTCAGATTAGTCGTTTGTTGCAGCCCTATTTCACTGTATCCAATGCTGCTCCGAGAGTAGTGACCAGTTTACTGTATCTAATGCTGCTCTCAGAGTAGTGTCCACTTTACTGTATCCAATGCTGCTCCGAGAGTAGTGACCAGTTTACTGTATCTAATGCTGCTCTGAAAGTAGTGACCATTTTACTGTATCTAATGCTGCTCTCAGAGTAGTGTCCACTTTACTGTATCCAATGCTGCTCTGAGAGTAGTGACCATTTTACTGTATCTAATGCTGCTCTCAGAGTAGTGTCCACTTTACTGTATCCAATGCTGCTCTGAGAGTAGTGACCATTTTACCACTTAACTACATCCAATACCGCCCTGAGAGTTGTGATGACTTCATTGTATCTAATGCTGCTCTGAGAACAGCAACTATTGCAATGTATCTAATACCGCCTTGAGAGTAGTGACCATTTCAGTGTATGTTGCTCTTAGAGAAGTTACCATTACAGTACATTTTGTGCCGCTCTAAAAATGGTGACCATTTTACTCACTTCACAAGAGTAGTAGAGACCACCTAGAGAGTAGTGCCCACTTCACTATATCTGATGCTGCTCTGAGAGGTGTAACCATTTCACCATTTATCTGGAACACAGAAATTGAAAATGGAGCAGAAAAACAGCATTTACAGTTTACCATCTGAAGACTATTAACGGAAATACACCCTCTTTTGCCAGCAGTTACAGTTTACAGTCTAAGACAACAATCTTCATTAATGTTCAGACTAAACTTTATAAACTACCCAGATAGTTAGCATATATCGGTCTGCTGGCTCAATTAGGTTGGCACCTCACTGTTTGCCACTGCTGGTCCACCCTCGGACCACCCAGATTACTGTCCTGCATACAAGCATGTTTTTATCTCCTTAAACAGATTTCAAATGCACAAAGTCTTAAAATAAACTAAGACAAATATTACAAACAAGTGACAGAAAATAAAGACTAGGCCTAATAAACAATAATTTCATAGAAAATGTTGTTGCTGATATTGTGCTAGATTAAAATTATTTACTAAACTAATATTACAAAGTATATGCAAAGTATACTAAAGAAAGAAAGAAAAAAAAAAGTGAATTGCACTGTGATTGGAAAATAAGCTATGACAAGTGGAATTTGTTCTAACCACCGGTGGGCCGCCCAGAATACTCTGAGCAAAACGCCAGTGGACGGCCAGGTTTGCCTTCACTATCCTCTTGCCTAATGCTGCTGCTCTGAGAGTATTACAAAACAAGTTTGCTTGCTAACTGCATTTAAGATTCAAACATTTAGCATTTTGGGTACACTTAGAAGAGAGTAGAGCCAAACAGTCATATTACAAAAGGAAATGTGACAATACAGTCATATTCAGCAATACTGCCTGGTTATTTTATAAATAAAACGCACATTACAGAGCTAGTTAGTTAGCTATATGTCTTCACTAGCACACAGCTGTAATGTAATGAGACAGTTTCTAAGTTTCTTACCATGTTAATCACAGTGGATGAACATTTAGAGTAACGGACTTCACTTCAAATTAAACATAACGTACCTTTCCTCTCTCAGTACTGCAGTTATGAATACAGTCCTCAAGGCTCTGTAACAGCTCTGAGGTTCCTCCGTTCAGCTGTGTGTTGAAGGCAGTGTAGATGTGTCCTTCACTGACTACATTTCCCATAATCCTCTGTGTCAGAGCTGACGTGTTTGGAAAGTTAGCAGCAAACAGCAGCACTGACTCCGTGTACAACGCTGCATTCTTGGGCACTGACTTATGATACCGCACAGGCAGCAAGGCACGACAGACGCAGCTCTGCTGAGGGTAGGAGGCCTGCAGAGTTGCCATATTGAGGGAAGTCATTTATCGTTTAACTTTGTGGGAAATGGTGTGAGTGATACAGTGAGGACAGATGAGGGTGTAGGGTTTCTATAATCAACACTGTGTAGAATTATAAACTCATACTGTTCGCTGTTTTATCAGTTTCACTTCTTCACATTCTCACTTCTGCACATTTTCACACACAATTTCTGTTTACTTACTGAATTTAACGTATTGGAAAAAACTGAAACATAAAATGTATGTGCAAAAAATGTGGCATATTTTACAGTTTATGTATTTTTCTAGTTAGTGAAACTCAACTAGAGTAGAAATGTTTAGATTTAGAAATCAAAAATTAGCAGAAAAATGTCATATTTAAGTGTGTTGTCTGTAGAGAACGTGTTCACTTATTTACACTTAAATTAGGGGTGTTCAAACATTTGTATATGGCTGTGTACAATGAAAAGGGACTTACTTGTTTTAAAATAACATGATTACATAATTTCAAAAAGAAACTGTTGCATGTTTACTTTACTGCTTTATGTTGTTAACGCCTCACAAGAGGAGAATCAATATATGTGGCAACCCTGTTCACTTCCTCCTTCAGACCGGTTAGCTCTCGGTGTACAGAGAAGAACCGCTGCTCGAGTAAACGATGAATATATCATGATAAACACACAAAGACGCACATCTACACTGGATAAACATGGAGAAGATCGTCTGGTGGCTGTTTCTGGTGGCTACTGTTCGTCTCGCGTTATCAGGTGAGTCTGATCTCAGATAAAACGATCTTCCGCTAAAATACGCAGTCAGTCATCGCGGCGAACTTCCTCCATCTGAAATTACACCGTGTGATGTTTGATGCTCAGTAATGTTGTTTACTCTGTACGTCAACAAGAGCATACAAACAAAATATGATATAATTTTATGGTCCATTAATTAACGAATATTTTTTAAAATATTCTTTTCACAACCCACTGTCTGTGTAGGCGCACCAGCGTGGTGGGTTTGGAGGTCATGTGACTGTATGAGTGAACCAGCCGCTCAAACGCTGATCTACTTTCAGTTTCGAACAACTGGGCGGGGGAATTTGAGGGTTGCCATGTTGGGTGAAATCCCTCTTTTTTAACTCCATGGTGTAATGTGAGTGATACAATAAGGGCAGGTGTGGGCAGTAGATTTATATTAGCAGCACTGTGTAGAATGAAAATGATACTTCGGGCTGTTCATTGTATGATCAATCTTCATTGTTTTAAACACATCTCTTATGCTCATATATATACACTCCCCTGCAAAGAAAAATGGGCCGAGTCCAGAAGAGCTTTTAATGGTCTATACAACAACTCATTGGTCAGTAAAGTAAACAGGCAGACAGGGGAAGTTAGTATGGGAGCTTTTCTCTTTCATTTCTTTAAATATTAAGTTTTGTGTGAATAAAGAAATCTTGCTGTATAAGTGTTTTATAACATCCTGTCCACTATGTTACTAACGTCTCTGTAGGGGACGTTAAAGTCATTTCCTCCTATTGGGATTATAAGGTTCTGTCTGCGTTCTGAGCTGTTCTGAGATACTGAGCTTCAAAGAGTTTGCAGTCTAAATAGCCAAACTGATATATGGAACACGTCTGTGTCCCACATGAAAATGACAGACACCCTAAATGTGTTCTAAATCTACAATATCAACATCCTGTTAATATATAAATGTTCTTCTGGAACAGGTCCGATGGAGATAGAACCTTCTAACCCTAAGAACTCACTTTCTGCTTGGAGTTATAAGGTTCTGTCTGACAAAACATGAAAAGAAGCAACTATTTTTGAGGAACACAAACAGTTTATACTAATAACTCGTTTTAAAAAGATAAAATTAGTGCTGTAGCAGAGTGTCTGCATGATCAGAAAGTGAAATTTAATGCCTTTTTATGGCTTTTTAATGACATTTATTTATATTAATGTATTTTTTATAACATTTATTTTTTGTTTTAGGACAAATCATTTTTTCTTATCTAAAAAAGCCTTGCTGGTTAACTATTTGGTCAGTGCCAAATATTTTGTCCAGTGCAGAGTCAGTTTTAGGTAGGAACCATTAGTTTAAGTTTATTTAGTCAGACAGAAACAGCTACTCTAATAAACTGTCCCAGCAGGTCAGTATAAAATCAGTAAGAGGTTTTGTTTTATATTAGAAATGTGACTCTAATGAGATGAAATGTTTTATTTTGGGAGATAACAAGCTGGATGAATGAATGAATGAAATTAGTTTATGATGTAATTTAGACCCCATCAATTCAAATCCTCACTATTTCATTACTTAATATCTATAAAATTTAAGACAATAAGAGCTTTAAAAAAAATAAGTGACAGAGCCGCCTGCCCTGAAACTGGATTACAGTACAGCCGTACAGGAATGTCTGCCTCATATCTGACTGTTATAATTGATCTGGCATCAGCAGGTGAGTAAAAAAGTATAAATAGGATAAAACACTGACTCTGATTAACCACACAGACCTGTGTCAGTTTAAAATTTCAATGATCAACTAGTGCCTGAAGAGCTCATTGATCAGAGCCAAAGGTTAAACTCTGTGTTATTAGACAGACCACAGAATGGCAGAGTTACAGAGACTCTGTCTGCCAGACTGACCTGTGAGAATGTTGAAAAGTGTGTGTTACTGGACAGACTATCAGAGTTACAGAGACCCCGTCTGCCAGACTGACTTGTGAGAATGTTGAATATATAAACTTATGGTTCCTACCTAAAATCCCTTTTCTGGACTTGTTTATAGACCCTAAATTAATTCTGAACTATTGACACTGAATTCTTAACAGTGCAGTTTCTGTCAAAACTGATCGTTCAGCTGAAGTATTAAGAGAGGATTTCTGTATCTGTATCTGTAATCCATTAAATATTTGTAATATACTTATTCATGCCCTGTTTACATAGTTTCATATACCTGTTTACACATAGTTTTTTTTTAATTTGTTTTTGTTTTTTCATTTTTTTGTTACATTTCCAACCAAACGCTCTGCCATAAATATACATGCACAGATGCTGCATTTGGTTCAGTCAGGCACTTCAGTGAAGCTGCCTGGTAGTCAGTAACACTGCTGGATTACATTCAGTACAGTTACATCACATAAAATGATACTGTTTAAAGATAACAGCCCTCAGAAAGTGGGATAGGATCATCATATAGTCCTCAAAATATATAGAATTCGAAAAGCCTAACAATTCCAGTTACTGCATGCATGAACCTTAATAAAGGAGAAGGTCGCGATTGATACTCATGTTTGTGTGATGTTAATGTATAGGCATGACTGTGTGGTTGGCGAAGCACAGAGAACTCACTGGTGTGATTGTTTTTCCTCTGGTGGATTTGTATCAAACGTATTTCAGTTTATAACCTTATTTACAATGATTGTTAGTGCTGAGTATGGATTATCCACATTAGATTAGCACTTCTCTATTAAATGAGTGCCATCTCACTGTGTGTGGAGAGTCTAATATGGCATTCATACAAAGGAGATCTTTTATGGTCTCACTACTTTACAGCCACCTCAATTAAGATTTAATAATCAGGAAATTTGTCATATGAATACCTGGCGTGCATATTGATCCAATAATATCCTAATATCATTGAAAACACACACACACACACACACACACACAGAGGTTAAGGTTAAGATCTTTTGGGGTCAATAATCAGATTATATTTTGTAATCCAGAGTGGGATGCAGTACTGTGTGACAGCATGGTATAGCTGTTTTTTAGTAAAATTGAGATTGTAGGTCAATCTTCAAAGGATGATTTTACAGCAGCCTGTAGGGCAAATATGGAAAGATTATGTTTAGTTCTGTCTGATTTATCATGTTCTACATGGTGAATAAAACATTTTGTCTTTAAACAGACGTTTTAGAGCACCGAAGTCAAGACTTAATTAGCAACTTTTTATTCCTCAGCCAGTTGTGATACTTAATCAAAAGAGAGTGTTTAGATAAGAACATGTAGCAAACTATACACTCACTGTGCAATATTAGGGGTCATTTGGAGCATTGAGGAATCTGGTAATGGTGTAAAGGTGTGCAGGTGGCAGACGTACACAAGTCACTTAAGTAAAAGTACTAGTAATCCTATAAAACACTCAAGTAATAAGAAATATGACATTTTTTTTACTGAAAATGAAATAAAAAAGTGCTCATAAATGAAACTGAAATTAAAAATGCTCATAAATGTACGTAAAGTGAAGAGGAAAACGTTTTTCCTTAAAAATAATTTTTTAATTCAGTTTTATAAACAGGATATTTCTTTATTGACGGTTGGAGGTACACAGCCATCAAACTGAGTGTACATAATGGTTTAGACTAGAACTGCAGGCTTAATCCACAAAAGTCCACTCCTCTGGAGCACTCGAAGACGATTATATGTGTGTTAATACTAAACACTAGATCAGATTTTCAGACATGGAGTTACACACAAAAAAATCCACTAATGTCCTGCAGTGTCATTACATCAGTCTACAGGCCTTTCCTAACGTCAGCGCAGTCATCACCCCGCATATTCTAACAGTTCCCCCCAATACAAAACAATAGCAACCAATCAGAAAGCTGGATTCACACAAACACAGCCAACCCTGCTACACCTTCAGTTGAAAACATGCGTCCACTCAGCAGAGGCACAACTTCTGTCCAGAGAATTGACAAAACGAAGTTAAAATCAGACAGTTGAGATGTTAAACATACAAAGTTAAAGCTGCACCAACTTAAAACCTGATTATTGAAGCCAAAAACAGAGGTTACTGCCCAGCAGTGCAGACCCAATAAAAACAACATTAATCTAATAGCTGATGTGCAGAGATGAGGAGAAACAACACAGCAAACTTAAAGGCCTAAACCTCATCATCCTAGACTAAAGCATGTTGATGGTCTGTTTATGTTTTGCTTGTAATTATTCAATGCAGGTAACGTCCGTATAGGCATCTGAACATAACTGCTACATCACAAACCCGTCAGTCCCTTTACCTTAACGCACATATAAACCCGTCGGTCCCTTTACCTTAATGGACATATAAACCTGTCGGCCCCTTTACCTTAATGCGTAAAGCAAACTCTTCTCAGCCTCCAGTAGTTGCTGTGCATTGTGTAAGGGTGTGCCAAGCTTGCCTGTAGGTGGGTAATAACAAGTTTGCATCTTCTTGTAACAGAGAAAAAGGCTTGAACTCTGGGGGGGCAGTGTGGTGGGAGGCACCGTTGCCTTGCAGCAAGAAGGGTCTGGGTTCGATTTCCCGGCTGGGTGACCAGAGTCCTTTCTGTGTGGAGTTTGTATGTTCTCCCCATGTCTGTGTGGGTTTCCTCCCACAGTCCAAAGTCATGGGGTCAGGCTGATTGAAGATGCTGAATTGCCCATTAGTGTGAATGTGTATGTCTGTGCATCTGCCCTGCGACGGACTGGCGACGTGTCCATGGTGCTTCTTGTCTTCTGCCCAATTATTTTCCCAGCACCCCGTGCGACCCAGATGGACAAGAGTCTTAGACGATGGATGGATGTTGTCTTCATTGGTTCTGCCCGCTGTGGCAGTAATCTGGGTTTTTGGCTTTAATATTAGGTTCTAACATCTTTAACTTTGTAGGTTTAACTTTGTATAAGTTTCGGTCTGATTTGAACCTAGTTTGGTCATCTTTTCTGGACAGAAGTTGTGTCTGTGGTGAGCAAACGCAAGTTTTATTGTGGAGGTCCTGCAGCGTTGGTTGTGTTTGTGTGATTTCTGACTGGTTGCTATTGTTTTGTATTGGGGAAGTGTTGGAACATGACAGCACTGATGTAAGGAAAAGCCTATAGAGCCTATAGGCTGATTTAATGACTTTGCAGGACATTAGCATGCTGTGTGTGTGTGTGTGTCTGTGTGTGTGTGTTTTGGGCTGGTCTGCATCATGTAACTCATGTAAAGCCCTGTTTTTACAGGTCACTCAGACACATCTTTTGACCTCAACTGGGGCTTAAATGCAAAATATATGAAACACTGAAACAGTGCAATAGAACTGAAAGCTTTATAGCAACGATCGCTAAGCAGTGATGGAGGTTTTAAAGGAAAAAGGCGAAGCTTTCAGTTGGTATTTTGACTATATGTTGCTTATTCATGGATGACAATGACAATTTGGATTAGAAAACAAATTCATTTTTTATTAAAAAAAAATCAGCTTGGTACAAATTCTTATCCATTTGATGGGGTAGGCCTGTACCTTGTTGTTTTTGTTACAATTATTAACGTTATATACACAGGGAAAAATACTACTACTAATAATAATAATAATAATAAAATATTTTTGTAACATTCACACATTCAGTGTTAGTGTTTCGTTGCACATTTTGTCCCATTTCGTGTGTCACACAATAAAATTTATGGAAAATAAATAGCGGCCCCACATGACCTATGGGTAGGACATGACAACATTCCCTTATAGGACCAGTAAAGTACATAACAGAATAAAGTTGAATGAAACTGACTGAACAACGATCCCAGTACTTGTTTTTATCTTTACAGCCTCAAATTCTCTGCAGTACCATTATACCACAATCACACCAGGACTACATTTCCCAGAGTTCATTTCCGTGGGTCTGGTGGATGGAGAGCAGTTTGTTTACTATGACAGTAACATCAGGAAGAAGATCCCAAAGACTGAGTGGATGGAGAAGAATGAGGGTGAAGATTACTGGAATGAAGAGACACAGAGCAGTCAGGATCATCAGGATAGGTTCAGACATGATGTGGTTAATCTAATGAAGCGCTTCAACCAGACTGGAGGTGAGTCTACTGATGAGTAAAGAAGTGTTTAGAACAAGTGTGGAGTGTTTTTTGCTGTCATGGATTTATTCAGTGTGTGTGTGTGTGTGTGTGCAGGAGTTCACACACTGCAGCAGATGTACGGCTGTGAGCTGGATGATGATGGCACTATTAGAGGATTCTGGCTGTACGGTTGTGATGGAGAAGACTTCATCAGTCTGAATCTGAACACTGAAACCTGGACTGCAGCTCATCCTAAAGCTGTTATTACCAAAAGGAGGTGGGAGAGTGAAGATAAAGCTCCTCATGTTAAAGCCTACCTGGAGAATGAATGCACTGCATGGTTACAGAAGTATGTGGGTTACAGCAGATCCAGTCTGGAGAGGAAAGGTACAGTGATCTGATCTGTTACTGTAACTGTTCACTCTCACTGTTTCACCATCATCACTGAAAACCTGCTGATCATTTACTCACTGATTACTCACCAGAACATGGAGGAGAAACATCCATCCACTCAACACTGACTCACCTGATACTGACTCAGCATTAATACAGCATTAATACAGCATTAATACAGCTGATAATGAACAGCATAATTAACACTGTCACTGCAGTGAGACACGTTTGTGTTTAGCTTTGTTACATTATTGTAATAAACTGGTAATACAGGTAGTAATTTAGTGGATATTGACCATCTCTCTCTCGCGCTCTCTCTCTGTCTCTCTCTCTCTCTCTCTCTCTCTCTCTCTGTCTCTCTCTCTGTCTGTCTCGCTCTCTCTCACTCTCTCTCTCTGTCTGTCTCTCTGTCTGTCTCTCTCTCTCTCTCTCTCTCTCTCTCTCTCTCTGTCTCTCTCTCTCTCCAGTCTCTCCTGAGGCGTCTCTGTTCCAGAAGGACTCTTCTTCTCCAGTGGTGTGTCATGCTACAGGTTTCTTCCCCAAAGCAGTGATGATCTCCTGGCAGAAGAATGGAGAGGATCTGCATGAGGACGTGGAGCTCAGAGACGCTACCCAACCAGGATGGAACCTTCCAGAGGAGGAGCGTTCTGACTGTCTCACCTGAGGAGCTGAACAAACACGACTACACCTGCATCATTCAGCACAGCAGCCTGGAGAAGAAGGTGGTGCTGCAGGTGTCTGAACGCAGAGGTGAAAAAATAAACCTTACAAAATATTTCTGCTTTAACACATCACTGATAAGGTCAGCAGGTCAGTCTTACACTAATGTTTTTCAGGTGGAGGATCTGCGGACACCACTGCTGGAGATTATCGGTTCAATACTGGAATTGCAGTCATAGTTGTTCTTGTACTTCTCCTTATCGTTGTTGCTGGAGTGTTTGTGTGGAGGAGGTGGAGGAGGAGGAGGAGACCTGGTGAGTCAGACATAACTAAGTGTTTTTCACTATGATGTTATATATGTGTTATTGAGGATGTGTTCAGTGTTGCTGATCTTCTGTAGCTCTTTATATCACTTTTTCATTCACAGTTCATATGTGTAGCAGTTAATTTACAGTGGATGAGTATTTAGAGTATCTACAATCAAACAAACTGTTCATACTGCTAATCTTATATCTTTCATTTACCTTTAGGCTTCTAGCCTGTAACAGGAGACCACAGTGACCGTGAGTGAGCCTTTGTCAAATTAAATAACCATTAAAAACTAATGAATTATTTAGTTTATTGTTTAATCCTCTTTATTATGAATCTCTGAGTTTTAATGCTGAATATTTTATGTTTTATAGCCTCTAATGGAGAAGAATCATCTACCATCGTGTAAAGAGAGACTCACACTGGTTTGAGGCTGAGGCTGAGGCTGATGCTTCAGTGAAGACTGACCAGTCCAGCACTGTCTGGAATGGAAACTGCTCTATCTCAGACAGATAAACAATGCAGCTTCAGTGAAGACTGACCAGTCCATCACATTTTCTTCCATACCATTATGCGCGCGCACACACACACACACACACACACACATTCGTGTAATTGCCCCAAAGTGAGGACTGGGTAAAAGCCCAGGGAGACTGAGGACCATGGTTTCTGCTGCATCTAGAGACGAGCTGTTGAGTGTTGAGCCACTAGATGTCGCCCACATGCGGGGTGTCACTTGAAATTGAGTGAATAGTAGAATTACCGAAAAAGTTTTGTACCGCTAAACTGAGGACCGCTGGGCTCAAACAACATCATCTGAATGGAATCTGACTTTTAAACGCCCAGCGCCTCCAACTACTGCAGTACATTATTTTAATCAGACTGTGTTCGGGAACTGACTTTAATAGTCCTGTGTTTCCAGATTAAATAATAAAAGTCATGGCTAAGAGTGATTATTAAACACCTCACGGATTTTGCAGGACTTTTGTGCTTTAGCGATTAGCATAGCGAGCGCTTAGAGCCGCCATTACCGCCAGAGCCTGTGGAGTAGAAGGAGCCCGCCTACAAGGCTGTCTGACCAATAGTGGCTAAGCAGCGGAGGCTCTAGCCAATCAGGTTCTAGACCGTTCCGTACGGACGAGTAAGGAGTCCGCTCTGCTGCCCGAGCGCCGCCCCCAAACAGAACCACCGTTTCTGACTGGCTGAAACCTCCGTCAGTTAAAACACCGAGCTTTGCCCGCGATGGACTGAGATTCACCCCCGAATCAATAGAAGTACATTATCAGTACAGCAACAGTGACGCCACACGAAACAACTCGCTCAGAAAACGACAACCGGCTGCTAAACGAGTTTAAAATGCGGAGACACAGCAACACAACATTCACCACACCTGCAGCACAAACCGCGATTAAAGCTCAAACAGCACAGAATCACCACAAAAAGCACAGAATTACCACAAAACAACAACAACACAAACCTGCACATCGCAAAGAAGCACAACAAGCTCACACTGCGCAGCGGCAGCCATTAAACCCACTTTCCTCACCTTATGAAGACTAAAGCGCTGGACAATGTCTGAAGAGTGATGATTAAATCCTTAATAAACCCAACACCGGAACAAATCTGACCAGATGAGGACAAATAAGCTGTAAAAGTGGCGATTTACTAAACCAAAGCTCTAAAGTACATCAAAGCAGGTAGTTTAGCGATTTCTGAACAGGAGAACGAGCCTGTTTACGCACGACTTGATGGTCTGAATCTAAGAATCGATTCTAGAACCATTCGAGTCGACTCCTTTCCATCACTAGCGAATAGCTGAATGGAATGAACTCCTGAGGATGACTCGATTGAATCAACAGAATCGATTCCATTGTCATTGGTGGGTCTCAGAGAAGGGAATCGACTCTGTTGATTCAATAGAGTCGTTTCATCTAGTATATCCGCACTGTGCCGAGTCAAACTCTTTTTTAGTGCTAAATACTCAGTTGTTCATGCTCTTGTATTAGTTAGGAATAAAGCGAGGTGCAGCTTACCGAGGCCGTGATTCTGTTCATGTATTTGAAGTGTTATTTACATAATAACACTTCAATACTTCAACACCTTTCTCCCCCCTAAGTACAGGACAAACACATAACCAGAGTTTATCCAGCAGGTCTGGGTTTCCCGAAAGCACCAATGTCACTGCTAGAGTGCTAAAGTGAGCATTACATTCAACTCTCTCTACCAGTTAAGATGTTCATCATCCTTCCCTGGTTTGTCAAACATTCAGCAGCCTGTGAAAATGTGGATGTGTCACTTCCTGATAGTTCAGGTTATGTTGGCATTTAGAAGACATTCTTGCTCTAACATGGCCACTTCAACTTGGTTTGTTAAGCCCAGGGTCTGCCAGGGTTTTATTACACGCTTCTATAACCTAAGAGAATAGCTCAGTTAGTTTGCACTGAAGTCCCTGTAGTGACTGAATAATCAGCTCTAGTGTGTAATAAGCCTGGGGTGTTAAGGAGTTCATTATTTGATTGAATAAATCAGATGAAACTGCAGAAACAGAAGAAACAATGCAGATTATTTTTGAACCAGAAACTAGTATGTCTTGTAGTCATCATTAGCTGAAGAGATGAATGAATTTCCCCTGACTACCTATGGTCCATGAGTTTATCTGATCTGGTAACCATTGGTAATCAATAAGTGAATAATGATGCAGTGGGACTTGGAAAACTTGAAGAAATTTTACTTCCCAAATTTTAAGAGTGACTGTTGCATAAACATAATTGTTTATAATCAACATGAATTATGCCCAAGATAGTCACAATGATGACCAACATGAATGTCACAGTTCCATCACCAACATGAATTTGACTTTGTTTTGGTGAGACTGACAGTTCTGTTGTGGATGAAGTGTTTAACATCCCTCCATGTTGGAGATCTTAAAGTGTTCTCATTCTCGATACATGAAATGCAGTCCTTTTTCTGGAACCTCGTAACGTTCAAGGAAAACTCCCAAACGTCTGAGTACGGCAGCTGTTTGGTCTTCGCTCCACGCTCGCCTCCTGTGTTGAGCGCGGTCTGAAAGCAGCAGAGAAGTGAAGGTAACATGTAACAGTTGTAATGTGCGAACAGTCCGCCACCCAAATAACATCTGGACAACAGCGGTCCTGTGGTCAGACACTGACCAACGATGAATGGGGTATGGTGTGACTGATACACTGATGTGCCAAAAGTAATGGGATCAGAACTAGTATCACTCACTCACTGTCCATTTCATCAGCTCTGTTTACCATATAGTTATTTGGGTGGTGGATCATTCTCAGCACTGCAGTGACACTGACACACTAACACTTCACCACCACGTCAGCGTCACTGCAGTGCTGAGAATGATCCACCACCCAAATAGTGCCTGCTCTGTCCTGACTATTGAAGAATCATTGGGGTCCTGACCACTGAAGAACAGGGTAACAGAGTATGCAGAGAAGCAGATGGACTACAGTCTGTAACTGTAGAACTACAAAGTGAAACCGTGTGGTAAACAGAGCTGATATAATGGACAGAGAGTGTAGAAACAAGGGGTGGAGTTTTATGAATCTGGCCCGTTATGTTTAAGAGGACGTTCAGACCATTTCAGTATATACACATTAAAACTCACCACCATCTTCCATCAGCTTTCTTTTACTCTTAATACCTAAACTGATCACCAGTCTTCTCCATGAAGAGCCAGTGTTTTCTGTCCAAGCAGCCAGGATCAAACCTCATATTGCTAACAAATTCTTTGGAGAATGAGACCAAATGATGAACGTTTGGATTCAGGTGTGCGTCTCCTTAAAAGCAGTGAAAACCTGCAGTCACACTGGCTCCTTGTGAAAAAGACTGGTGACCCCAGCTCTAAAAAGTGCAGGGCAGTGCTTTAGAATAGACATGCTAAAACTCACTGGGCTGTTCTGTCAGCAGCTTCTTCTTCGCCTTCTTCTTACAAACAGTAGGGGGGACATAATCATCCTCCTCCTCTGTGAAAGAAAACAAAACATCATTTTCTTTTTATAGAACAGCTTTTCAAATACATTTTACAGAAGTTCATAACTGAAGGTGTCTCTGGTGATGAGATCACAATACTGCCAAAACACGTTCTCCTACGGCCCCTTGAGGTGGGGTTTCTTACATCATTTCCACTGGAGGAAGAGCACTGTGCACATTCACTATGTCAGTCTCTCACTGTGTTTCTTTTAAGTATTTAAGTATTTTAAATATTAGAGGTTTGATGTTTGAGCTGGTATTCAGGTTCGGCTGTGTCCGTTTCTCCAAATACCCTGGTAGCCTTGGTTATAAGAGGTTTTCTTTGCACCTTTTTGCATCCTCAGCCCAAATGAAGATGAGGCTTCTTGTTTCGCTAGCGCACCCGCCATGAGGAGCGTCTTACAGTACAGGAAGACCTTACAGTACAGAGCAATTTCAAAACAGTCTCACAGTTATTGCGTATTTTCTAGCAGGCCATGACGTGGATGATACAGGCGGTACTTCACTACAGTCAGGGATGCATCAAGACGCCTTCGTGTTTACACTACAAATGTAGTCATGCACGTCTCTGACCACCTCCGAATGTGGTTTGAGCAATCGGATTACAGTGTGTCTTCAAGACACACTGAACCCTTTTCACACTTGTACTTAGTGCTGACCACTTATGACCACTTAAGGCCTTAGACCAAGTTATTAAAGGGGTGAAGACTCACCATCCATTTCTGCATCTTCATCACTGTCTGTTTCCTTTCTTCTTTGCTGCTTTGCTGCTCTGTCTTTCTTTGGTAGGCTTTGCGCCTCATCACCACCTAAAATCGGCTTTATAAACAAAATGAGCTTCCTAGAAATACAACCCCATTTCCAAAAAGTTGTTGTGCAAAATGTAAATGAAGAGAAAATGCAATGATGTGCAAATCATTTAAACCATATATTCAACTGAAAATAGTACAAAGACAACAAATGTTAAAACTGAGAAGTTTTATTGTTTTTTTAAAACTATTTGTCCATTTTGAATTTGATGGCAACAACATGTTCCAAAAAAGTTGATGGTGCAGTCTTTCACAGAGTGGTGAACCCCTCCTCATCTTTACTTCTGAAAGACTCTCTAAGATGCTCTTTTATACCCAATCATGTTACTGACCTGTTGTCAATCAACCACCAGGTGTTTTTTAGCATTACACAACTTTACCAGCCTTTTGTTCCCCCGTCCCACTTTTTTGGAATGTGTTGTTACCATCAAATTCAAAATGGACAAATAGTTTTCAAAAAAACAATCAAATTTCTCAGTTTTAACATTTGTTGTCTTTGTACTATTTTCAGTTAAATATATGGTTTAAATGATTTGCACATCATTGCATTTTCTCTTCATTTACATTTTGCACAGCGTCCCAACTTTTTTGGAAACGGGTTTGTACAGGCATTAAGACTCAGTTTCCCAGACAAGGATTAAGTCTAGTCCTGGACTACTTTTTTATTTGAAAAGAGAACCTCATTTCAAAATGCAGTCTGGTCTAAGAAAACACTTCATCTCTGTCTGGTAGACCAACCCAAAGGTGTATATAGATATACATCATTCCCCAACAGGTGGACTACAGGCTTTAATGGACTTGGTGCACTTAAGACTTGTTACACAGTTGGTTCAGGTAAAAACTGCACAGCACTTTGATTGTGTTTTATACAGTGGTGCAGTAATTGAGCCTACAAATGTGTGTATTAGCTAGACAATGATGTAGCACCCAAGACCATAAGAGGATGTGGGGGAATGGGAGAGTAGAGTGAGAGAGTGGGGGCAGTTAGTAGGCAAAACATACATTATGAGGTCCAGTGAGGTGGGGATAGATTGTAGAGCCACCACACTTTGTTGTCCCAACAGGCTGCCAACCATATCCCAGTTTGGTGACCCTATGGCCAAAGGTTAAGGAGATACTGCCTTATACATATGGCAGCTGTATTTTGGATTCTAGTCTGTGAGTGGGCAAAATATACATTCTAAGGTCTGGTTGGGTGGGAGATGGTCATGCAGCTACCAAACTTGAAACATTTTGTCGTCGCAACAGGCTGCTGACCATATGCCACTTCGGTGACTCTAGGCCCAAAGGTCAAGAAGATACAGCCTTATCTATACGGCAGCTTTAATTTGGTGGACAAATGAATGCATTTTTCCATTCATTAAATGACACAGTAGCAGGCAACAACACAGAACAGAAGTGACTTTGATCATACAGGATCATTAATCTGTGAATAAAACAGTGACATTGGTGCTTTTGGGAAACTCAGCCCTGCTGGATAAAACTCTGGTTATGCTGGTGTTTGTCCTGTACTTAGGGGGGAGAAAGGTTTTGTAAGTACAAATGTGCATCTTATATGTAAATAACACTTCAAGTACATGAACAGAATCACGGCCTCGGTAAGCTGCACCTCGCTTTATTCCTAGCTAATACAATACAAGAGCATGAACAACTGAGTATCTAGCACTAAAAAAGAGTTTGACTCGGCACAGTGCGGATATACTAGATGGAAACGACTCGATTGAATCAACAGAGTCGCTTCCTTTCTCTGAGACCCACCAGTGACAGAAACCAATGACAATGGAATCGATTCTGTTGATTCAATCGAGTCATCCTCAGGAGTTCATTCCATTCAGCTATTCGCTAGTGATGGAAAGGAGTCGACTCGAATGGTTCAAGAATCGATTCTTAGATTCAGACCATCAAGTCGTGCGTAAACAGGCTCGTTCTCCTGGTCAGAAATCGCTAAACTACCTGTTTTAATGTACTTTAGAGCTTTGGTTTAGTAAATCGCCACTTTTACAGCTTGTTTGTCCTCATCTGGTCAGATTTGTTCCGGTGTTGTGTTTATTAAGGATTTAATCGTCACTCTTCAGACGTTCTCCAGCGCTTTAGTCTTCATAAGGTGAGGAAAGTGGGTTTAATGGCTGCCGCTGCGCAGTGTGAGCTTGTTGTGCTTCTTTGCGATGTGCAGGTTTGTGTTGTGGTGGTTGTTTTGTGGTAATTCTGTGCTTTTTGTGGTGATTCTGTGCTGTTTGAGCTTTAATCGCGGTTTGTGCTGCAGGTGTGGTGAATGTTGTGTTGCTGTGTCTCCGCATTTTAAACTCGTTTAGCAGCCGGTTGTCGTTTTCTGAGCGAGTTGTTTCGTGTGGCGTCACTGTTGCTGTACTGATAATGTACTTCTATTGATTCGGGGGAGAATCTCAGTCCATCGCGGGCAAAGCTCGGTGTTTTAACTGACGGAGGTTTCAGCCAGTCAGAAACGGTGGTTCTGTTTGAGGGCGGCGCTCGGGCAGCAGAGCGGACTCCTTACTCGTCCGTAGGGAGCGGTCTAGAACCTGATTGGCTAGAGCCTCCGTTGCTCAGCCACTATTGGTCAGATATCCTTGTAGGCGGGCTCCTTCTACTCTACAGGCTCTGGCGGTAATGGCGGCCCTAAGCGCTAGGCTGTGCTCTTGTGAGCAGGGAGGCTAAGAACTGTGATCGATTGAGTTTTCTGAGGCTCTGTGTGGAAGTGTATTTGATTAGAGATTAAATATATTATTTATGAATATAATTTTACTAAACAAAGTAAAACAGTCGGTATTGATTTCAGACTGACTATAAAGGTCTCCTATTCATGACAGTGAGACTAAAAAGATGATATTTTAGGACAGAATTATGGCCTGTTTTGAAATGGCCTGTCTAAATCTAAATCCTGATGGGGTCTCTCTAAAGATGGGACCATTAAATCTGGGAAAACTGGAACAGTGGTAAACATAAAGTCACCAACACAGCTCATCTGTGGCTGAGAGAAAATCACCCCTCTCCAAATCACCCATATCCAAATCACCCCTCTCCATATCACCTCTCTCCAAATCACCTTTCAAAATCACCCCTCTCCAAATCACCCATCTCCAAATCACCCATCTCCACATCACCCATCTCCAAATCACACGTCTCCAAATCACCCATCTCCAAATCACCCCACTCCACATCACCCGTCTCCAAATCATCCGTCTCCATATCACCCGTCTCCAAATCACCCGTCTCCAAATCACCTCTCTCCACATCACCCATCTCCATATCACCCGTCTCCAAATCACCCCTCTCCAAATCACCCGTCTCCAAATTGCCCCTCTCCACATCACCCCTCTCCAAATCACCCCTCTCCAAATCACCCGTCTCCAAATTGCCCCTCTCCACATCACCCCTCTCCAAATCACCCGTCTCCAAATCGCCCCTCTCCACATCACCCCTCTCCACATCACCCGTCTCCACATCACTCTTCTCCTAATCAACCCTCTCCACATCACCCATCTCCAAATCACCCGTCTCCAAATCACTTCTGTCCAAATCACCCCTCTCCAAATCACCCCTCTCCAAATCACCTCTCTCCAAATCACAATCAAATTTGTGTGGATTTACATCAGTGGCCTCCAACCCGCCTGGAGAGCTACTTTCCTGCAGAGCCTAGTTCCACCTGCTCCAGCTAATCAACCTCTTTCCAAGTTCCTGATTGGCTGGATCAGATGTATTAGCGTTAAGTAAGGGGGCGGGGCAGCTGACTGGATACAGGTTGGAATTAAACTCTGCAGGAATGTAGCTTTCCAGGACCAGGACTGGAGACCACTGATCTACATCAACAAGCTCAAAGATCAGTGCAAAATCAAGAGAAGCAGATTGGAAAAGAAGGTTCATTCAGCCATTTCGGAGAAACTCTACTTAAACAGCACAGTGAGTGAGTGAAATGCGTCAGTAACTTGGTTACATCTGCCAGTGAGTGAGTGAAATGTGTCAGTAACTGGGTTAAATCTGCCAGTGAGTGAGTGAAATGTGTCAGTAACTGGGTTAAATCTGTCATTGTGAGTGAAACATGTCAGTAACTGGTTTAAATCTGCCAGTGAGTGAGTGAAACGTGTCAGTAACTGGTTTAAATCTGCCAGTGAGTGAGTGAAATGCGTCAGTAACTTGGTTACATCTGCCAGTGAGTGAGTGAAATGTGTCAGTAACTGGGTTGAATCTGCCAGTGAGTGAGTGAAATGTGTCAGTAACTGGGTTAAATCTGCCAGTGAGTGAGTGAAATGTGTCAGTAACTTGGTTAAATCTGCCAGTGAGTGAGTGAAATGTGTCAGTAACTGGGTTAAATCTGCCAGTGAGTGAGTGAAATGTGTCAGTAACTGGGTGAAAACTGCCAGTGAGTGAGTGAAACGTGTCAGTAACTGGGTTAAAACTACCAGTGAGTGAGTGAAACGTGTCAGTAACTGGGTTAAAACTGCCAGTGAGTGAGTGAAACGTGTGAGTAACTGGTTTAAATCTGCCAGTGAGTGAGAGAAACGTGTCAGTAACTGGGTTAAAACTGCCAGTGAGTGAGAGAAACGTGTCAGTAACTGGGTTAAATCTGTCAGTGAGTGAGAGAAACGTGTCAGTAACTGGGTTAAATCTGCCAGTGAGTGAGTGAAATGTGTCAGTAACTTGGTTAAATCTGCCAGTGAGTGAGAGAAACGTGTCAGTAACTGGGTTAAATCTGTCAGTGAGTGAGTGTAAGTATTTTTTCCGCATGTAAACAAAGAATGAACCCTGCCAGTATGGCGGAACAATCCTATAATGTAGTGCAGCTCCTGGAGTCCTGACCAATGGGACACCACAGGAATCCTGACTGGAAACTTTTCTAAAACTTAATGAAAGAAGCATTTTTACAATATTGAAATATATCAAACACAATAGTTCTTTTAAGTAAAAATGGGGAAGTATTATGGGCTAATAAGGCTAAGCTCCGCCTCTTTTTCACAGAAAACACAAGGTTTCAGTTTTGACATCCACATCGTGTTACTTGCAGTTAATAAATGATTAAATGCTGAGCATTTTGGACGTCTGTGGACCCAATGGCATCTTTACTGGACACCATGATGGGCTCCCTGGATTTACAGAGCTCAGGTCCTTTTAACTCTCTTGAGGAGTTATCTGCAGCAGCAGAAAGAGTGGAGGACCTGTTTTCAACCGCAGCCCCTCAGGAGTTGGCCAAAATGGTCCAGCTCATACTGACAGACAGATTAAGTTCTCTGAACATGTCAGCATCTGTTCTACAGCACTACCCTCACACCCTTTTTGGTGTGAAACACTGTTCTAGAGAAACTTACAGAGTCAGATCTTTTCACAGTGGTGGTGATAGGAACCAGACGTCCACCTCTAACAGCTCCCTCACAGACAGTTACTACATGATATGGTTATGAATTCACTGCCTGATGACTGACACATTATTTTACCTTAGTTTAGAGAAAGTTTTGGCCTAAAATGTCTTGTTAATCCATTCATGGTGGAGGGATACATGCAGGACGTCGTGAGGCAAAACAGTCCACCCAAAACGTATCATTTTCAGATTTATGACTATTTTCCCAAAATTAACATTCATATAAACTCAGAAGACTCGTGTAGGTTCACTGGTGGTTTTGAATAGTAATTAAAATGTCTATATTTGTGTTGTAGTCATGGCGACACCTGGTTCCTATCACCACCACTGTAAAGAAACCTGAACCTGAAGCCTCGTTAAGCTTTGACTTTGTAGATCAGTTAAAAGTGCTTTTGTGACTTTTTTTAATCGATCAGTCAATCAATCAATCAGTCAACCAATCAATCAACCAATCAATCAATAAACCTTTATTTTGACTCAGAAGTACATTGAGGGTGACCTTGATTTACAGTGTAGCCAAGCAAATTAAACAGAGACTGAAAAAGTTGAAGTGAAATTTATCAACTAGAACGAATGAAAACCAGCAAAACTAAAAGACATATAAAACAATAAATACATAAATATTAATGTAATAATAAATAATAACGGCTGAAATAGGAAACAGGCAGAACCATTTCTCCATGTAAAGAAACATAAAAGCATTGAAATGGTTCTCTATATACCTCCTGGTTCTAAACAGAACCATTCCCTTTATTAAAGAATCTTAAAGAACCATCCTTTTTAAAAGTAATACTAATATAAAAACAGTCGAATAATTTCACTGAATTTTCTTGAAAATTGTTATAATCGATTATGTATAATATAATATTGATGCAGTTGAATCAGCTCCTCCAGATTAATGAGCTTCAGTCTGGATAAAGTGCGAATCTCCAACTTTGCTGCTTTTACCTTCCAGCGACGCCAGATGTTGCTTGGATGCTACTCAATGTGTTGATGCATCTATCAACATATTATAAACACATGTATAAACATGCTACGTCAAAGAAACATGAAAGGAACAAAAAGAGGATCAATCTCTGATCTTGGTTCAGCTTTTTCCTTTTTGTTTGCGTTTTGCGCGCCTTGCGCATTATACGCGTAAAAGCGTAAATACGCGCAAAAGCGCGCAACCTGCGTAAAGGCGCATTATAAGCGTAAAAACGCGCACCCTGCATAAAAGCGCGCAACCTGCGTAAATGCGCATTATAAGCGTAAAAACGCACACCCTGCGTAAAAACGCGCAACCTGCGTAAATGCGCATTATAAGCGTAAAAACGCGCACCCTGCATAAAAGCGCGCAACCTGCGTGAAAGCGCATTATAAGCGTAAAAACGCGCACCCTGCATAAAAGCGCGCAACCTGCGTGAAAGCGCATTATAAGCGTAAAAGCGCGCATCCTGCGTAAAAGCGCATTATAAGCGTAAAAACGCACACCCTGCGTAAAAACGCGCAACCTGCGTAAATGCGCATTATAAGCGTAAAAACGCGCACCCTGCGTAAAAGCGCAGCATAATAAAAATAGGAATTTGCTAAGACAGGGCTGATTTACATTCAGCCATTTGGCTAAGACATGCTCAAAGTCAACGTAAAATAATTTTGCTTACACTGAGAGTCAGACAGAGTCAGACTGGTAGCATTTCATTACATGGAAATGTTCAGTGCAGGAATGTTTTATTTGCATCAAGGAAGCCTGAATCTATCTAATTTACACAATTTCAGTAATGCTTGTTTCCAAAAGGCACCTTAAGGCTTTGCTAACAGGGTGCTGTAGCAGCAGTACATGGACATTTAGAAATTATAACAGATTATTTGAAGCGTATAACTGCTCGTAACATAAAATATATTTCATAATTTGTATGTTGCTGTTTTGTAGTCCTTCAGTAATGATTTGAACATAATAAAAGAACAGATATCTTCCTATATGGAAACAAATATGGACATATTTTTATATATTTGAAATATATGTCAAATACACTGCAGTACTGAAATACATTCTGAACACTAACATGTATTTCAGAATATTTAGCCATATTAACCAAATATATTTTAACATACGTTTATGGGGAAATATTACACATAGAAATGCAGCAGATGAGCGTAAATGTGTGAAAATCCACTGAAAATGTATGAGAACCAAAATCCTGTCTGATGCTCTTCACTGTCTGATCCCTTTAGAAATGAATCTGTGTCCCAGTCTCTTCATTTTAAATCTGATCAGATGATCCTTTAACAGGACAGAAGCGAGTGATGTAGGTATTGATACTCTGTGAAATGCAGTTATGATCTGATATCTTGTTTATGTGAAATACATTGTGTGTGAGAGTCTCACTGCAGACGTACATGGTTACTGTAAAGTACAGTGCAGATCACAGAAGTCAGTACGTTTAGTTACATCTGTAACCTTCATTACACACAACTGAACACATATAATAATAAATATAACTGAGAGCTTTTTAAAAATAGATTTAACAAACACTTTTTTGGCCATTTTGAATGTATCTTGAATATATCTTTTCTCCATATGGGTGGGACTCCCCCAGTCACATGATACCAAAGAGGACAAAGGCAAACACAAGCTTCCTCTGAGTCACGGGAAACGTCATTGGGCAGCTAAACGCGCTCGGAGGAGAACACGAACCTCCAGTTCTGTTACGCCAGCTAACAGACGTCTGTGCTGGCCAGTATTCAGAGGAGTACAGAGGACTGAAAATCCCTACTCAAGTACAAGTACTGTTACTGTAGTGCGGATGTGGTTCCTGCGTTCCAGCTTCAACTCCACATACGCACAGTCCATCTCTACCTCCCTCTGCAAGCGCCTGTTCCTCAAGAGTTGAAGCTAGAACGCAGGAACCACATACGCACAGTCCATCTCTACCTCCCTCTGCAAGCGCCTGTTCCTCAAGAGTTGAAGCTGGAACCATTAATCTGTAGAATCTTTTCAACATCCAAGGAACCATTTAAGGACGAAGTCGTTCTTCAGATTAATGGAGAACATGTGTAAGGTTCTTTTAAGAAAAGAAAAAGTGGTTCTATGTAGCACCAGAAAGGGTTCTGCAATCGTATACAACTTTGACATCGTAACAGTAGCAGAATGCTTTTTGGTGCTATATAGAACCATATTCAACACATTCTCCATCAATCTGAAGAACCATTTCACCATCCAAAGAACCCTTTAATAACGGTTCTATATAAAACTCATAGTTCTAAATAGAACCATTTCCTCTATAAACTGTTCTTTCAGTTTGTTCCCACACTGATAAAAAGCCACCACAGTATTGTACTGAAGTACATGTACTTAAAGGTATCTAGTTCCTTGACTCCTCTGATCATGTGATCGGTCAGCGTTCTGGAGTTTGATTTTGTTGTTAAATATTCTACATAATTCATTTCTTCATGTTTTCCAGCCTCTCTTTACTCCTTACAGCCAAACAGGCTGCTTTTGTTACAGTGCCTTTAATACTGACATATATGTAAATAAGCTCTGCTGTGATTGGCTGTCCTGCATTGTGCATCGTTCAAAAACCAGCTCAATTCAGTTTTGAATGGGCGGGGCTAAACTGCTGTAGGATGAATAGGTGGATACATACATGAATGGACTGCAGCTTGTTGTCCATGTTTGGACTGTATGGACTGCTGGACGTCTGAAACTGCAGCAGTGTTTCTAAACAACATCAAACTCATTTATTTTTCAAAAGTGAGGAAAAAGCTTTTCTGTGATCTGGAGCCTTTAAATAAACCACACCTCTAATAAAGCCTGTATTCTCTCAGCAGGGTGTTCAATAAAACATCTGAACAACGGATCATAGGAACAATAAAGAACAAAGAGGCTGAAGATATTTTAATATTTTATTAGTTTGTTTTTGTTCATGTTCGTGTGTGTGTGTGTCATATTGAGTGTGTGTGATTTCTTACTTTTAAAGTGTGTGTGTGTGTGTGTGTTTGTGTGTGTGTGTTTGTCGTTTTTTTGTCTTTTGTGTGTTTGTGCATGTCAATTTGTGTAAGTGATTTCTTTTTATATGTGTGTTATTCTGTGTGTATGAGGGTCAGTTCTTTTTCTGTGTGTCATTGTGTGTGTGTGTGTGTGTGTGATGTCTATGGGTGGCTGTTTAAGGTGAAATACACTGAAACACTCACGCACACCACTGAAACACTCGCACACGCCGCTGAAACACTCGCACACACCACTAAAACACTCGCACACACCACTGAAACACTCACACACGCCGCTGAAACACTCGCACACGCCGCTGAAACACTCGCACACGCCACTGAAACACTCGCACATGCCGCTGAAACACTCGCACACGCCGCTGAAACACTCGCACACACTACTGAAACACTCGCACACACCCCTGAAACACTCGCACACACCACTGAAACACTCACACACACCGCTGAAACACTTGCACATGCCGCTGAAACACTCGCACACACCCCTGAAACACTCGCACACACCCCAGAAACACTCGCACACACCACTGAAACACTCGCACACGCCGCTGAAACACTTGCACACGCCGCTGAAACACTCGCACACACACCGCTGAAACACTCGCACACACCACTGAAACACTCACACACGCCACTTAAACACTCGCACACACCATGGAAACACTCACACACACCACGGAAACACTTGCACGTGCCACTGAAACATTCGCACACGCCACTGAAACACTCGCAAACACCACGGAAACACTTGCACGTGCCACTGAAACATTCGCACACGCCACTGAAACACTTGCACATGCCACTGAAACACTCGCACACACCCCTGAAACACTCGCACACACCACTGAAACACTCGCACACACCATGGAAACACTTGCAAATGCCTCTGAAACACTTGTACATGCCACTGAAACACTCGCAAACACCACGGAAACACTTGCACGTGCCACTGAAACACTCGCACACGCCACTGAAACACTCGCACACACCCCTGAAACACTCGCACACACCCCTGAAACACTCGCACACACCACTGAAACACTCGCACACCCCGCTGAAACACTCGCACACGCCGCTGAAACACTCGCACACGCCGCTGAAACACTCGCACACACTACTGAAACACTCGCACACACCATGGAAACACTTACAAATGCCTCTGAAACACTTGTACATGCCACTGAAACACTCACACACACTACTGAAACACTCGCAAAAACACCACGGAAACACTTGCACGTGCCACTGAAACACTCGCACACACCCCTGAAACACTCGCACACACCCCTGAAACACTCGCACACACCACTGAAACACTTGCACATGCCACTGAAACACTCGCACACACCCCTGAAACACTCGCACACACCCCTGAAACACTCGTACACGCCGCTGAAACACTCCCACACGCCGCTGAAACACTCGCACACACGCCGCTGAAACACTCGCACACACCACTGAAACACTCGCACACGCCGCTGAAACACTCGCACATGCCACTGAAACACTCACACACGCCACTTAAACACTCGCACATGCCGCTGAAACACTCGCACACACCGCTGAAACACTCGCACACGCCGCTGAAACACTCGCACACACCACTGAAACACTCGCACACACCACTGAAACACTCGCACACACCATGGAAACACTTGCAAATGCCTCTGAAACACTCGCAAACACCACGGAAACACTTGCACGTGCCACTGAAACACTCGCACACGCCACTGAAACACTCGCACATGCCACTGAAACACTCGCACACACCCCTGAAACACTCGCACACACCCCTGAAACACTCGCACACGCCGCTGAAACACTCGCACACACCACTGAAACACTAGCACACACCATGGAAACACTTGCAAATGCCTCTGAAACACTTGTACATGCCACTGAAACACTCGCAAACACCACGGAAACACTTGCACGTGCCACTGAAACACTCGCACACGCCACTGAAACACTTGCACATGCCACTGAAACACTCGCACACACCCCTGAAACACTCGCACACACCACTGAAACACTCGCACACACCACTGAAACACTCGCACATGCCACTGAAACACTCATACCCACCACTGAAACACTTGCAAATGCCACTGAAACACTTGCACACGCCACTGAAACACTTGCACACACCCCTGAAACACTCGCACACACCACTGAAACACTTGCACATGCCACTGAAACACTCGCACACACCACTGTAACACTCGCACACCACAGAAACACTCGCACACACCATGGAAACACTTGCAAATGGCTCTGAAACACTTGCACATGCCACTCAAACACTCGCACACACCACTGAAACACTTGCACATGCCACTGAAACACTCGCACACACCACTGAAACACTCGCACATGCCACTGAAACACTTGCACATGCCACGGAAACACTCGCACGCACCACTGAAACACTTGCACATGCCACTGAAACACTCGCACACACCCCTGAAACACTCGCACACACCACTGAAACACTCGCAGATGCCACTGAAACACTCGCATTCATCACTGTGCAAGTGTTTCAGCGGCACGCCCGAGTGTTTTCAGCGGCGTGTGTGAGTGTGTCAGTGGTGTGTGTGAGTGTGTCAGCGGCGTGTGTGAGTGTTTCAGTGGTGTGTGTGTCTCAGTGGTGTGTGTGTGTGTGTCACTGGTGTGTGTGAGTGTTGCAGTGGTGTGTGTGAGTGTTTCAGTGGTGTGTGTGTCTCAGTGGTGTGTGTGAGTGTTGCAGTGGTGTGTGTGAGTGTGTCAGTGGTGTGTGTGAGTGTGTCAGTGGTGTGTGTGAGTGTATCAGTGGTGTGTGTGAGTGTGTCAGTGGTGTGTGTGAGTGTTGCAGGGGTGTGTGTGAGTGTCTCAGTGGTGTGTGTGAGTGTGTCACTGGTGTGTGTGAGTGTTGCAGTGGTGTGTGTGAGTGTGTCAGTGGTGTGTGTGAGTGTTGCAGGGGTGTGTGTGAGTGTGTCAGTGGTGTGTGTGAGTGTTGCAGGGGTGTGTGTGAGTGTGTCAGTGGTGTGTGTGAGTGTGTCAGTGGTGTGTGTGAGCATGTCAGTGGTGTGTGTGAGTGTGTCAGTGGTGTGTGTGAGCATGTCAGTGGTGTGTGTGAGTGTGTCAGTGGTGTGTGTGAGTGTCTCAGTGGTGTGTGAGTTCAAGTGAATCAGTGTATTTCATTGTAAACAGCAACCCACAGATTTCTTCTTCCACTTTTTGTGTTTCTCCATTTTTTCTTCTCTCTGTGTCTCACTCAGGTTTCTGTCTCACTCAGGTTCTTGGTCTCTCTCGGGTTCTCTGTCTCTCTCAGGTTTTAGTGTTGATTGGTGTTCCTGCCACCATCCTTTCCCCCAGACTATGAGGGTGAACGGCACTGCATAATAACCCGTGTCCATCTCTTCCTGCACCCGTCTGGCATGGAACACCTGCCTGCGTTCTTCATCGCAGTTCTTTAGGTCATGCTGCCACCGGTGGGGTCCTTCTGTCGTTTGTTCTTCTCTCCATCCTGTCCTCCAGACTGTGAGGGTGTACGGGACTGCATTAGATCTGCTATCCCACTCTTCCTGCACCCGTCTGGGACGGACCACCTCCCTGCTTTCATCATCACAGCTCTTTATGTTGTTCGTCTGTCCAGAAGAACCTCTCGGCAAAAAGACTTGTTGGGTTCTCTATAAAAAAACATGTTTAATAGTTTAGTGACCGTGACTAGGACTAAAAGATCCACAGATTAGGGACCAAGACTAGGACTATAAGATCCACAGTTTAGGGACCAAGACTAGGAGGAAAGATCCGCAGATTAGGGACCAAGACTAGCACTAAAAGATCCACAGTTTAGTGACCAAGACTAGGACTACAAGATCCACAGTTTAGGGACAACGACTAGAACAAAAAGATCCACAGATTAATGACCATGACTAGAACTAAAACATTCACAATTTAGGGACAATGACTAGGACTAAAAGATCCACAGATTAGGGACCAAGACTAGAACTAAAAGATGCACAGATCATGGACCAAGACTAGGACTAAAATATCCATAGTTTTGGAACCATTACTAGAACTAAAATAACCATACTTTAAAGACCATGAGTAGAATTAAAACACCCACAGATTAAGGACCCTGAATAGCACATGAAAATCAGTTTTGGGACTATGACTAGGACTAAAAGATGGACAGTTTAGTGACCATGACAGATTACAGACCATGACTAGGACTAAAAGCTGTACCTGTTCGTTAAGTTTGTCATTTGGATCTTTGTCTTTATTATAGTGGATTTTCCGTCCTTTTCCTCTGGTTCCTCTCCTGGTTTTTCTCTTTTTGGTCTCTTCTTCCTCAGGAGGGTCGCTTTTCTTCACATCCTGTTCAGCTAGAAAGCAAAATTAGATAAATCAGTAACCAGCTTTTCTCAGATAGTCTGTCCTGGAGCACAGAAATACTAGACAGCATTTAAGTTACAACATATTTCAAATCAGTTTATCTAAATGTTATATTTACATACCAAAACATTCCCTAGCAACCGCCAGAGGTTTCATAGCAACTACACAGTAATTCCTTAGCAACAACCTGGAATAACATTAACCGAGAAACAGCAGTCTGGCAACCATCTGGGATAACATAGTAATGACCTAGACACTCCATAGCAAAGACCAAGACATGAAACAAAATACTAACATCCTATGAACTATTTTGGATACTTTAGCGACCCCTTAGCAACACCCTAGCAACCATTTAAAATACTGTAATGTTTAATGCTATTGAAGGACACACGGCTGATGCACAAGCCGATGTGCTTTGTACGCCGTACAATAAGTGAGGCTTTAGCTAACAGCCAGCTCTACATTCAGCTCACATCTGCACTCTATCAGCGCTCAACTCCGACTGACACCCAGTTCCTGTCTGATCTGACACACAGACCCCCAAAGGTGAACCAGCCCCACCTTCACAAGAGTCTTTGTCAGAAAAAACCCAGAGAATAACTGTAGAACAATAACCCAGAAAAAACAAGCAGAACATTTCTAGAACATGCTACAATAAAACTCCCTCAAAACAAATCAGCCACCACCTCATAACCACCTAAAGTACCCTATCAAGTATCCATCTAAACCCGAGCCACACCAGAACGGTTCTAGTTATCATCAGAATGTTTTACAGTTCTTTCTATCACTCACTCAGAAGTTGGTTCTCTGGGGTTTGAGTCTCTTCCAGGTAGACGTTCAGACTGTCTTTGGTGGCTTCAGGCTGAGCTTCAGCTTCTATTACGCTGATCACATCTTTCTCTGCAATGAGACGAATTCAAATGAAGTTCTTTCCCTAGAAGAACCACTTCTGGTTCCCTAAAGAACCTTTCAGTGGACGGCTCTCCAGTGTAAAGAGCCTTTTTAATGACCAGAGCATCTTCGTATCGTGTAACAGTTCTATACAAATTGAGCCCTTTTCCTAGAACCGTACATCCATGCCATTATTTTTGGTGTGAACAGATGTTCCGTTGTGTTCCGACTCCAGAATCTGAGATTTATCTCATTTACTCACCCAGAGGCTGGTCATCACTGTCTGAAGCCTCTTTCAGGTCCAGATGTTCCTCAGCAGTTTCAGCTTCAGCTACATCGTCCTTCAGCTTCAGCCGCTCGTCTCCTGCTGTTACACGGAGAAACATCATCAGCTGTCCAGATCAATCACTGTGATTGGATCTGATTTGATTATTACTTATTTATCATAAGATATGCAGCTTTTATTAATTATTAATTCATGATCAGGAAACAATTAGCAGCTGTTTTATGGTCATCATTATATCTAGTAATAATTTCCATTTCTTACCCAGAGGCTGGACACTCGCCGACACAGCATCATGGAACAGGATCTCCAGGAGCTCTCTGATGGCTTCAGCTGCATCATTGTTGGTGCTCACTAGATGATCTTGAATGAATTCAGATTAGAGCTCATATTAAGATGAATTCCTGCTTTTATATTCACTAAATGTGTTATTATCATCTCACTATCTGTTCATTTCCTTTACTTACCCAGATGTTTCTCCAGAGTTTCCTCCTCAGTCTCGTTCAGACAGACGCTCATGACTTCGTTGGTGGCTTCAGCAGCCGCTTCATCAGCCACCGTCATCATCACTGTCTCAGTTTCTGTTTTCATAAAAATACAGTCAGTTTTCCAGCTTTTTAATTTTTTTTTATTATTTTTTATTTCTTTTACTCACCCAGAGGCTGGAGACTCGCTGACAGAGCATCATCGAACAGGATCTCCAGGAGCTCTCTGATGGCTTCAGCTGCATCATTGTTGGAGCTCACTAGATGATCTTGAATGAATTCAGATTAGAGCTCATATTAAGATGAATTCCTGCTTTTATATTCACTAAATGTGTTATTATCATCTCACTATCTGTTCATTTCCTTTACTTACCCAGATGTTTCTCCAGAGTTTCCTCCTCAGGCTCGTCTAGGTTGATGTCCATGAGCTCATTAGTGGCTTCAGCAGCCGCTTCATCAGCCACCGTCATCATTTCATTTTCTGCTTTAATACAAATAAATATTGTCAGTTTTTCAGCTTTTTCTTTTTTATTGTAATATGTTTATTTCTTTTACTCACCCAGAGGCTGGACACTCGCTGACAAAGCATCATCGAACAGGATCTCCAGGAGCTCTCTGATGGCTTCAGCTACATCATTGTTGGTGCTCACTAGATGATCTTGAGTGAATTGAGACAGATTGGAGCTCATATTATGCTTTAATATTGACTAAATGTGTTATTATCATCTCACTATCTGTTCTTTTCCTTTACTTACCCAGATGTTTCTGCTCAGCCTTGTCCAGACAGATGCTGATGGTTTCGTTGGTGGCTTCAGCAGCCGCTTCATCAGCCACCGTCATCATCACTGTCTCAGCTTCTGTTTTCATAAAAATACAGTCAATCATAACGGACACTGAATATTATTCAGTTTGGAAAATGATTTCAAAAACTCCCTCTTATTTTCCAGCTGTTACTCTGAAATATTCAGTACCAAATTATTCAGTATGAAATATGAATATTCCCATATTTCATATGAATTCAGTGTTTACTATGAACATTGTGTACTGAATTATTCAGTCGCTGCTATGAACGTTCCATGATTATTCTGAAATATTCTTTACCTCCTATGATTTATTCAGTATCCACTGTGAATTATACAGCACCTACTATGAATTATTTACTATCAACCTTTATTTATATAATGACCTCTGATTTATTTAGTATCTGTTATAAATTATTATGTAATTAATATTAATTATTTCATATGCACTATAAATTATTGAATCCCCAGTATGGATTATTCAGTATCTATTATAAAGTATTATATATTTACTATAAATTATTTCATATGCACTATGATTTATTTACTGACCATTATGATTATTCAGTATCCACTATGAATTTTTGAGTATCAGCAATGAATATTTAGTGACTACTACAAATTAATCAGTATCTACTCTGCTTTATTCAGTATCCAGTATGGATTATTAGTGTCTCCCATTAATATTTCATGCTACTATGAATTATTCAGTCTTCATTCTGGATTATTTTGTATCTGTAATGAATTATTCAGTATCTACTGTGAATTTTACAGTGTGTACTATGAACATGTGGTGACTGCTATGAATTTTTCAGTGTGCTATGAATGATACTGTATCCATTTTGAATTATACAGCATATATTACAAATTATTATGGAATTACTATGAATTATTCCGTATTCACTGTGAATTATTCAGCATCCACTATGAATTGTGTACTGTCCACTATGAATATTCATTATCCATGGTGGATTATTTAGTATCTACTATTGATATTTAGTGACTACTATGAACTATTCAGTCTTCATTACACATTATTTAGTATCTGCAATGAATTATTCACAATCTACTTTGAATATTTACTGACAGCTATGAATTATTCAGTACCCACTATGAATTTTATTGTGTTTACTATCAATATTTGGTCACTACTATGAATTTTTCAATATCTACTATTAATTATTCTGTGTCCACTTTGAATCTTTCAGTATCTATTATGAATATTTGGTTATCACTACTATTATTCAGTGTCTACTATGAATATTATCTCATTAACTCACTCAGAAGCTGCTCTATGCGTGTCTCCACCTCATCCAGCATCATTTTCATTAGATGTTTAATGGCTTCATCTCCCTCTTCAGTGAGGTTCTCCTGTAGTGGAGGTGCCGTGTTCTCCAGCGTCTCAGCCGAGACGCTTTTAAGGCTGCCGGACTCGAGGCCTACTGGCAGGTCCAGAACATCGGCCTCTTCCTCCACCTTTGCTGGCTGCTGGTTTGTTGGCCTCTTTTCTTTTTCTGCTTCTTCCTCTTTGTTGATGTTGTTCTTTCTTTCTTTCTTCCAATGAATTTTCCATTTCCTCCTGCTCCTCTTCTTCTTTCCTTTCTTTCTCTTCTCACTCTGCTGCTCCTCTTTTCTGTTGCTGTCCGTGTCCGAGTCGGCCTCGTGAACTCGGCAGCACCAGAACCAGAGGCAGCTCATTGTCGCAGCTATTCTCTTCGCAGCTCCACACGGAATGTTGTGAAACGGCCGCGTGACGGAACTTATCTGCATCACCTTTATGACCTCACACCCTGTAGCCTTTAGTCCATTATGACGTCAGAGCACAACTTCAAACAGCTTTCTACATCTATCACTCTCACTGCTGACCAGTGAGGGAGAAGCTACAGTCTAGTGGACAAACTGTAGTGACCCTTGAGGAAGAGAAACACATTCAAGTGAACTTTTCAAAAGTGTGTTTAATATGAAAAGTACAAACTTTTAATGTTCACACTTTAAACTTCCTTTAGTTCAGACTGAATGTGCTGCTTTTGTCCATCTTATGATGATGTTTGTGTTTAAGTTGGAATTTAGCTGTAATTAAATATATTAAACGCATTTAGTTTTGTTTTGTGGTGCTTTTTTTGAACTACTTATGAGCTTTTATTACACGAGAAATAGATTTTAAATATTCTGCTTGATTTACTGAAACACTTCAGTCCTACTTATTGAGTTATAGTGCAACCAAAATACACTTAAATGCACTTGGAATCATGTAAATATACTTAAATACATTAAACAAATAAAATATGTATTTAAGTATACTTTCAAAAACAGTTAATGTATAAACACTGAATTAAAATATATTAGAAATTAATAAATACAACTTAAAACCACTTTGATTATATTTAACTAATGTTGAAATTCATCTTCTTTGTCTACAAGTGCTTTTCTGTTCTAAACTAGAACTTATGTTGTGATGAATTTCAAATTCTTCTACACTTACATGCACTAAATATATTAAAATACATATTACAAATATTAAAGATTAAACATTTTAAATGTGAACTCTTAGATGCATCAATATCACTATGATATTTAAATTTAAATATATTGCAATGAAAATGCAACAAAATGTAATAAAGCGAACTTTAAAAGTCATTTCTTTAGAAAACATTACACTAAAAATCCAGGTAGGTTGATGGCATTTAAAAATAATTTTAAGTGTTTTGTGTGTCTTAACAGTATGTTAAAAAATGTACTTTTATTGTTCTCTGTATCTTCAGGTTTAATGTTGCTGTATTAAATCTGCTTCTTGTTCACAGGTGAATTACAGTGAAGCTGCTGTTTAATTAATCAGATCCCCAAATATTTAACACATAATCTGAGTCAGAAAGAGTTTCTGCTGATTGACAGCTTTAAGATAAAGTGCTGTAACTCACACTTTCATCACCCTTACAGTACAAATCCAGAGTAGCACTATAATAAACTCTCAGATATCTATATTTGTGTATAATCCTGCTGTAATAATCTATATCCTCCTCTGTGTGGCGCTCCTGTGGAGCTGTTTTACAGTAATCTATAGGACGTGTGGAGGATCCTGAGGTGAACTACAGTAAACGTCTGAATTTACTGTAAGCAGAGGAGGAAAAAGGACAGAGAAGCTCTACTTCAGTGAAGGAGGATCTCTGGGTGGAGATTTTGTGTCAAACTTTTACTGATTAAAACGAAACGTGGAGCCAAAATATATAATTTAGTGAAAGTCAAAAAGAACCTACATTTAAATATCAATACAATGGGGTCTGAAAGTCTGAGAGCGCTAGAGAAAAGGCTTCTGTTTAGCCTTCACTACTAATTTAATGCACCTTTTTCACCACAAATCAGGAACAGTAGAATCTTTGAAATTTGAACATGAATGTCCGAATTTCTCAGTATTTGGTGGGGTGTCCCTCTCTAGCTTTAATGACAGCGTCCACTCGAGCTGCATGACGTCCACAAGTCTGTGTAAAAGCCTCTGATGAGCAGATCAGATCCACCTGAGAGTCGCCTGAACACGAGCTTCACTGAAAGAGACGAGACTAAAACCAAACCTGAGCTTTCAGCACAAAGAGCTCAGCATGGTCAGCGTCTCAGATCTGCTCCAGTTTAAACAGTGAGCTAGAACCACAGCAGAACCTTCAACAGTTCCTCTTCATTCAAAAGGCTTCATGAAGACATCCCAGACTCTCAGTGAGCTGCTCAGTGGGGTTTTGGGCCTCCCTGTACAGAACAGTGAAATATAATAATTCATAATTCATTTTTACATGAATGTTTTCCAAACTCTCTTTATCTCTCACAGTTAAACCGGCTGTGTTTGTGTCTTTAATTCTGATAAACACCGGTCAGTCATAACATTATGACCACCTCCTTGTTTCTACAGTTACAGTCTGTAGTCCATCTGATTCTCTGATACTTTGTTAGCCCCCTTTTCATACCCAGCCATTACCATGTCTTGGGATGTCTTCAGACATGTCTAAAGACACATTATGAAGATGTCTTAGGACATCTTGAGGCATGTCTTAAGAAATGAAGACATGTCTTTAAGACGTCTATAGACACGGATCTTAAGATGTTTTGGCTATAATAACATCCCAAGATGTTTTAAGATGTAGGATGCATAATCTGTATTTTTAAATTTTTTTAAATAAATCTTCTACTTTTAAATATTTTTAAGGGAATTTTAAAATGTAACATTATTTACAGCAAAAAAAAATTGTTAATTATTTATAATACAGTGTTGCTGCAAAATGTAAACCTTTTTATAGTAATTAATCCTTTCAAAAATTAATTGTTTTCAAAAATGTGTTTAAAATACATTTTTCTACAATTACTATTTTTACAGTTGCTTCATTTTTTAATGAAGGTATCATTTTATCAAATTTTAAAATAATAATAATGAGAAGGAGAACAAGAACAATAATAAGTTCACATAAATTACTGTAATGTAATTTAAGGGGGTATGGAAAATCACTGAAATTACTTTTAGATCTGCGTACACAAGCAGGCTGAATTTAAAGGGGACCTGTTATGCTAATTTCCAATGTTCATAATTTTATTTTGGGTCTACTATAATATATTTACATGCTTCAGTGTTCCAGAAACACATTATTTTTCTCATACTGTAAATCTCTACTCACCCTCTGTCTGAAACGCTCTGTTAGAGCTCCTGTGTCTTTAAGCCCCTCCTTCCTGATGAGCCCAGTACGCTCTGATTAGTCAGCTCGCTCACTTGGTTCTGACTGACCAAGCGCCAGAGTGGTTCTGCACGGCCTCTGGTTGATGCGCTGCGTTGTGTGAGGGTGTGCCAAGCTCGCTGGTAGGTGGGCAATAAGAATTGTGTTATAGGATTACATCATCTTGTAACAAAGGAATTCTCTCTGTCACAGAGAATTATTACATGGAATGATTATTAATAAGAGCTGAACTCTATTACAGCATGTTTACCACATGCTTTATGCTATAAACTGTAGCGCTCTGAGACTTGCAGTATTACACATTAAAGCACTGTGAAGAAGTAAATTCATAAATATTGATACAGTGTTGGTGATATTGCCATATCGATATTTTGAACACAGCTGTAATGGCAAATAACATATTAATAAATTGAATGAACAAAGCGCAGATATTTGAATACTGTAACCCAGCTTTACCTAAACATTCTGCTCTTCTGTATTACAATAAATACTTCATGAAGTATATTAGTTTGAAATACCCACCAAATCTAAACATCTGTCTGACATTCATATAGTTTTATTTAAAAAATTAAAACTTGAGTCTCACCAGTTGCTCAGCTTCAGATGATTTCTGATGAGAAACATCTAAAACAAAACAGACACATGAGGTAAATGCAGCAAAACAATAATAACAGCAAAGCATAACAATGAACTTAAACACAAAACAAACTGGTCATTATATATTACTGACTAAAATGTAACTGAGTAAAACGTAGATTATTAATCTAAAGCACAAATAATATCTTTTAAAAATACTCTAGAAAGTACAAATCCACCGAGACGTTACTGGAGTAAACGTAACTGAGCACATTAAACTCATTACTACCCTCTCTGAGCTACACAGACTGACGGACTGTGTTCAGTTTAATGCTGGACGGACTGTAACCAGTCGATCATCCTGTGGGTTTGAATCCGGGCGAGCGGCCCTTCGGGGTGAAGCCTGTGGAGCGTGGGGCTGCAGGTCACCATAGAAACCGTTTGGAGGTCACGAGGTCACCGTAGCCCTGTGCGTGAGAGAAGGCGTAGCCGGAGCGGCGGGTGCTGGAGCGACGGATTTTGGTCCGACGCTGAGGGGAAGGACGCTGGTCTTTCTTCTGATGGACCTTAAATCTCACCTGCATCAAGAACAAGACAGTGGAGTTATTATCCATTCATAATGATTATAATAATAATAATGTCATATTATTATTTTTCTGTTATATATAACACCCAAACATTATGCATTGCTATTACTGGATATTACTACACACAATACACCAAAAGATGGACACCAGAAAGGACTGCAAGTCTAAACTGGACTGTGGTAGAGGGGAGTTGGTTAGTTAGAGTGTACAGTGGTGTAGAAGGATGAACTCTGTCTGTGTACCTTGTCGTTGATGGCGGGTTTAAGCTGGATGAAGATGAATCGATGAACCAGCACTGGTAGAACACACAGTACGGCCGTCAGGAAAACCGTCAGCCAAACGCTGAACTGATCCAGAGAGTTACGAGATGTACCTGTCAGCACAAACACATACAGTTACTGTCTGTGCTCACACGGTAAAGACGTACAATATTTCCTTTCAATAAATTCAGTGCATTATTTCCATTAAACTGGCTAGATTAAGTGATTTTTAATTTTTTTCCAGACATGTTAAGCAGCCCAGTAGTGTTGTAAAACAGAAAAACACTATTCGCCACTATATAGTGCCATATTTTCAGCTATATAACTGAATTGATGTCCTATTCACTATATAGTGCACTGTTTTGTGCTATGTCTGAAACTGTGGTGAAAGCTGTTGGCACTCACCTACGAAACGGAAGGATGGTGGGTGAAGCTGGTACAGTCCGTCACTCTGCATGGTGAACGTCACAATAAAATACATCCCCAAACTGCCCCAAACAAACCAATGATTAACCGCTGTCCAGTAGGACAGGTCCAAGCTCAGCCGCAGAGGAGAGAGAAGAGAGAATTCAAAAGATTGATAATGCAGCATCCTGATTACAGACAGCAACATTTTATATGCTTATTTCATTCACCATTTTATTAGCAGCTCATTAGCTCATTTTTATACATTAATACTGTATTTTACACATTCATTATTTTCATGTTTAATTGTTTCATTCTTTTTTCTTTTACCCTCTATTAAAAATGCATCAAGGTCCTTTTAAGTTTAATATGATATGTTGTATCATGTTCATATGATCCACACAGTCATTCTGACAGACTGTAATACACTACAGGAAGTGTAGGGGGCGATATGGCTTCTACTGTTTCATTTAAAAAGCCTCTATAATGTTCATATGATCCACACAGTCATTCTGACAGACTGTAATACACTACAGGAAGTGTAGGGGGCGATATGGCTTCTACTGTTTCATACAGAAACAGTAGTTGAGCTCTGGTTCTACACACCTGGAGGCACACAGTGAAGGTGAGGCAGGTCTGAGTGAGCAGGGCGAATGATAGGTAGTCGGCTCCTTCCTTTCCGTCGCTGCGCATGGAGTCGTACACGGTGGCGTAGGGAACGAAGAACAGCACCAGTGAGCTGTAGCAGCTGTGCAGAGCGCACTTCATAAACGCAGTCTTACTGAAGTACAGACTCAGCTGACCCGGAACATACAGCTGAGGAAACTCCAGACTCCAGCCGTCATTAACATCCTGAACACAGAGACACAGAGAGAGCATCAGCTCCCTTCAGTTCAGCTCAGTTCAAAGGGGAAGTCCACCAATTTTTCAGAATTAAATGTTTAGGGTGTAAAGAGAGTCAATTGGAGCGGTTTGGTGTGAAACGCTCCGTTCTAGAGAAACTTAGTCAGAATTGTTCACAGTGGTGGTGATAGGAACCAGACGTCCACCTCTAAAAGCTCCCTCACAGAAAGTTACTACATTAAATGGTTATGAATTCACTGCCTGTCTTGGCCTAAAATTCCAATCTACTCATGGTGGAGGGACACATGTAGTGCATTGTGAGGCAAAATAGTCCCCTAAAAAAACTTAATGTTTTAAAATTTCCACTATTTTGCCATCATTAACATTCCATATAAACAGAAGACGTGTAGGGTCACTGGTGGTATACATATATATGGTTACGCCTGGTTCCTATCACCACCACTGTAAAGAAATCGGAGTCTCTACAATCAACCATTTCATACCAAACAACTCGAAATCACCATTCAGCATACTTGGTCAAACAGGGCCATGCCCAAGACTGGGAGGGATGTGTACACCAAACTGTAGAGAGCAATGAAGCCTTCATCATAAACCGTCTGCAGAAAATGAACAACATAATCACATTAATATACAGTTGAGAGAAATTCAGAAAATGTATTAAAAGATGAAAATGACCACATCTGCAGTCCAGTGTCCCCTTTGTAGTGTATCAGCCAAAATATATCTGCTTCTTTAGTTTTGTACTAGACAGCAGTGCAGACAAAATTCAGGATGCTTTTACTTTTAGCAATGCTAACATAGTTTTGTCCAGGTTTACAGATAAAAGTGAGTCAGAAACCACATAGTCCATTAGAGATACTGAACACCTCCACACAGTTTGAGACGAGTGTGTGATGATGTAGACATGCAGTTAGCACCATGCTAATTGATGTGGTATAAGCTTCCATTCTTGATAGCTACATTAGCTTTGCAGCTCCAGTGCTAGAACCAAAGAATTAATCTTCAGGCACCAAACATGTCTTGGCTGATCTACTGTATCTGGAGTAAGTGCTCTGGTCAGGATGTTTGGAGAAAGGACGTTAGTGGACGTTTCCTCACCTGGGCAGAGAAGCCGCAGAAGAAGGCGTACCAGAAGTGGACGAAGGTGAAGGTGAAGTTTTTGTAGAAGAAGTAACGCAGAAACTTGCACATGCGCAGGTAGGACCAGCGGCCATGCACCAGCAGGAGGCGCTGCAGGAAGCGGAACTGAGCGAAAGAGAAATTGCTGGACAGAACGGCCTGCATGCCTTCCTGACCACTGATACCCACGCCGATATGAGCCGCTACAGACAGAGAGAAGGAAAAGGTAACGTTAGCATTGTGAGCTGTAATGTACAAACTGGCCCTGGATTTATGAGAGGTTTACTAAGTCCTGTGTTTGGTGTCTGAAGTGCTCCTTTAGTTTTAGCACTAAGCTACGAGGACTTTACTCCTCTAATTAGCCTGGTGCTAACTGCATGAGGAAATCATCACACTGGCCTCAAACTGTGTGGAGGTGTTCAGTATCTCTAATAGAAACGAATATATGGTTTCTGACACTGTATAATGCACTATTATCAATAAACATAGATTAAACTCAGATTTGGAGGGGGAGACGAGTGATTTGGAGACGGCTGATTTGGAGAGGGGTGATTTGGAGATGGGTGATTTGGAGACAGGTGATTTGGAGAGGGGTGATTTGGAGATGGGTGATTTGGAGACAGGTGATTTGGAGAGGGGTGATTTGGAGATGGGTGATTTGGAGACTGGTGATTTGGAGAGGGGTGATTTGGAGAGGGGTGATGTGGAGAGGGGTGATTTGGAGATGGGTAATTTGGAGATGGGTGATTTGGAGACGGGTGAATTGGAGATGGGTGATTTGGAGAGGGGTGATTTGGAGATGGGTGATTTGGAGACAGGTGATTTGGAGAGGGGTGATTTGGAGATGGGTGATTTGGAGACTGGTGATTTGGAGAGGGGTGATTTGGAGAGGGGTGATGTGGAGAGGGGTGATTTGGAGAGGGGTAATTTGGAGATGGGTGATTTGGAGACGGGTGAATTGGAGATGGGTGATTTGGAGAGGGGTGATTTTGAGAGAATTTATTTGGAGAGAATTTATTTGGAGAGGGGTGATACGGAGATGGGTGATTTGGAGAGGGATAATTTGGAGATGGGTTGATTTGGAGAGGGGTGATTTGGAGAGAGGTGATTTGGAGATGGGTGATAAGAAGAGGGGTGATTTGGAGAGGGGTGATTTGGAGAAAGGGTGATTTGGAGACGGCTGATTTGGAGAGGGGTGATTTGGAGAGAATTTATTTGGAGAGGGGTGATTTGGAGAGGGGTGATTTGAAGAGGGGTAATTTGGAGAGGGGTGATTTGGAGATGGGTAATTTGGAGATGGGTGATTTGGAGACGGGTGAATTGGAGAGGGGTGATTTGGAGAGGGTGATTTGGAGAGAATTTATTTGGAGAGGGGTGATTTGGAGATGGGTGATATGGAGATGGGTGATTTGGAGAGGGGTGATTTGGAGAGGGGTAATTTGGAGAGGGGTGATTTGGAGATGAGTGATTTGGAGAGGGGTGATTTGGAGAGAATTTATTTGGAGAGAATTTATTTGGAGAGGGGTGATTTGGAGAGGGTGATTTGGAGAGGGGTGATTTGGACAGGGATAATTTGGAGATGGGTGATTTGGAGAGGGGTGATTTGGAGATGGGTGACATGGAGAGGGGTGATTTGGAGAGGGGTGATTTGGAGACGAGTGATTTGGAGACGGGTGATTTGGAGAGGGGTGATTTGGAGAGAATTTATTTGGAGAGGGGTGATTTGGAGAGGGGTGATATGGAGATGGGTGATTTGAAGAGGGGTAATTTGGAGAGGGGTAATTTGGAGATGGGTGATTTGGAGACGGGTGCTTTGGAGACGGGTAATTTGGAGACGGGTGATTTGGAGAGGGGTGATTTGGAGAGAATTTATTTGGAGAGGGGTGATTTGGAGAGGGATAATTTGGAGATGGGTGATTTGGAGAGGTATGATTTGGAGAGGGGTGATTTGGAGACGGGTGATTTGGAGAGGGGTGATTTGGAGAGGGGTAATTTGGAGATGGGTTGATTTGGAGAGGGGTGATTTGGAGAGGGGTGATTTGGAGATGGGTGATTTGGAGATGGGTGACATGGAGAGGGGTGATTTGGAGAAGGGTGATTTGGAGACGGGTGATTTGGAGAGGGGTGATTTGGAGAGAATTTACTTGGAGAGGGGTGATTTGGAGAGGGGTGATTTGGAGAGAATTTACTTGGAGAGGGGTGATTTGGAGAGGGGTGATTTGGAGAGAATTTACTTGGAGAGGGGTGATTTGGAGAGGGGAGATATGGAGATGGGTGATTTGAAGAGGGGTAATTTGGAGACGGGTGATTTGGAGAGAATTTATTTGGAGAGGGGTGATTTGGAGATGGGTGATTTGGAGAGGGGTGATTTGGAGAGGGGTGATTTGGAGAGGGGTGATTTGGAGAGAATTTATTTGGAGAGGGGTGATTTGGAGAGGGGTGATATGGAGATGGATGATTTGAAGAGGGGTAATTTGGAGAGGGGTAATTTTGAGATGGGTGATTTGGAGACGGGTGCTTTGGAGACGGGTAATTTGGAGATGGGTGATTTGGAGACGGCTGATTTGGAGATGGGTGATTTGGAGATGGGTGATGTGGAGAGAGGTGATTTGGAGAGGGGTGATATGGAGACGGGTGATTTGAAGAGGGGTAATTTGGAGAGGGGTAATTTGGAGACGGGTGATATGGAGAGGGGTGATTTGGAGAAGGGTGATTTGGAGACGGGTGATTTGGAGACGGCTGATTTGGAGATGGGTGATTTGGAGAGGGGTGATTTGGAGACGGGTGATTTGGAGACGGCTGATTTGGAGAGGGGTGATTTGGAGATGGGTGATTTGGAGAGGGGTGATTTGGACAGGGATAATTTGGAGATGGGTGATTTGGAGAGGGGTGATTTGGAGATGGGTGATATGGAGAGGGGTGATTTGGAGAGGGGTGATTTGGAGACGAGTGATTTGGAGACGGGTGATTTGGAGAGGAGTGATTTGAAGAGAATTTATTTGGAGAGGGGTGATTTGGAGAGGGGTGATATGGAGATGGGTGATTTGAAGAGGGGTAATTTGGAGAGGGGTGATTTGGAGACGGGTGCTTTGGAGACGGGTAATTTGGAGAAGGGTGATTTGGAGAGGGGTGATTTGGAGAGGGATAATTTGGAGATGGGTGATTTGGAGAGGGGTGATTTGGAGACGGGTGATTTGGAGAGGGGAGATTTGGAGAGGGATAATTTGGAGATGGGTTGATTTGGAGAGGGGTGATTTGGAGAGGGGTGATTTGGAGATGGGTGATTTGGAGATGGGTGATATGGAGAGGGGTCATTTGGAGAAGGGTGATTTGGAGACGGGTGATTTGGAGAGGGGTGATTTGGAGAGAATTTACTTAGAGAGGGGTGATTTGGAGAGGGGTATTATGGAGATGGGTGATTTGAAGAGGGGTAATTTGGAGACGGGTGATTTGGAGAGAATTTATTTGGAGAGGGGTGATTTGGAGAGGGATAATTTGGAGATGGGTGATTTGGAGAGGGTTGATTTGGAGACAGGTGATTTGGAGAGGGGTGATTTGGAGAGAATTTATTTGGAGAGGGGTGATTTGGAGAGGGGTGATATGGAGATGGGTGATTTGGAGAGGGGTAATTTGGAGATGGGTGATTTGGAGACGGGTGCTTTGGAGACGGGTGATTTGGAGAGGGGTGATTTGGAGATGGGTGATTTGGAGATGGGTGATTTGGAGAGGGGTGATGTGGAGAGGGGTGATTTGGAGATGGGTAATTTGGAGATGGGTGATTTGGAGAGGGGTGATTTGGAGAGAATTTATTTGGAGAGAATTTATTTGGAGAGGGGTGATATGGAGATGGGTGATTTGGAGAGGGGTGATTTGGAGAGGGATAATTTGGAGATGGGTTGACTTGGAGAGGGGTGATTTGGAGAGAGGTGATTTGGAGATGGGTGATAAGAAGAGGGGTGATTTGGAGAGGGGTGATTTGGAGAAAGGGTGATTTGGAGACGGCTGATTTGGAGAGGGGTGATTTGGAGAGAATTTATTTGGAGAGGGGTGATATGGAGATGGGTGATTTGAAGAGGGGTAATTTGGAGAGGGGTGATTTGGAGATGGGTAATTTGGAGATGGGTGATTTGGAGACGGGTGAATTGGAGAGGGGTGATTTGGAGAGGGGTGATTTGGAGAGAATTTATTTGGAGAGGGGTGATTTGGAGATGGGTGATATGGAGATGGGTGATTTGGAGAGGGGTGATTTGGAGAGGGGTAATTTGGAGAGGGGTGATTTGGAGATGAGTGATTTGGAGAGGGGTGATTTGGAGAGAATTTATTTGGAGAGAATTTATTTGGAGAGGGGTGATATGGAGATGGGTGATTTGGAGAGGGGTGATTTGGACAGGGATAATTTGGAGATGGGATGATTTGGAGAGGGGTGATTTGGAGATGGGTGACATGGAGAGGGGTGATTTGGAGACGAGTGATTTGGAGACGGGTGATTTGGAGAGGGGTGATTTGGAGAGAATTTATTTGGAGAGGGGTGATTGGAGAGGGGTGATATGGAGATGGGTGATTTGAAGAGGGGTAATTTGGAGAGGGGTAATTTGGAGACGGGTGATTTGGAGACGGGTGCTTTGGAGAGAATTTATTTAGAGAGGGGTGATTTGGAGAGGGATAATTTGGAGATGGGTGATATGGAGAGGGGTGATTTGGAGAACGGTGATTTGGAGACGGGTGATTTGGAGAGGGGTGATTTGGAGAGAATTTACTTGGAGAGGGGTGATTTGGAGAGGGGTGATATGGAGATGGGTGATTTCAAGAGGGGTAATTTGGAGAGGGGTGATTTGGAGACGGGTGAATTGGAGAGGGGTGATTTGGAGATGGGTAATTTGGAGATGGGTGATTTGGAGACGGGTGAATTGGAGAGGGGTGATTTGGAGAGAATTTATTTGGAGAGGAGTGATTTGGAGATGGGTGATATGGAGATGGGTGATTTGGAGAGGGGTGATTTGGTGAGGGGTAATTTGGAGAGGGGTGATTTGGAGATGAGTGATTTGGAGAGGGGTGATTTGGAGAGAATTTATTTGGAGAGAATTTATTTGGAGAGGGGTGATATGGAGATGGGTGATTTGGAGAGGGGTGATTTGGACAGGGGTGATATGGAGATGGGTGATTTGAAGAGGGGTAATTTGGAGACGGGTGATTTGGAGAGAATTTATTTGGAGAGGGGTGATTTGGAGAGGGATAATTTGGAGATGGGTGATTTGGAGAGGGGTGATTTGGAGACGGGTGATTTGGAGAGAATTTATTTGGAGAGGGGTGATTTGGAGAGGGGTGATATGGAGATGGGTGATTTGAAGAGGGGTAATTTGGAGAGGGGTGATTTGGAGATGGGTGATTTGGAGACGGGTGCTTTGGAGACGGGTAATTTGGAGATGGGTGATTTGGAGACGGCTGATTTGGAGATGGCTGATTTGGAGATGGGTGATGTGGAGAGAGGTGATTTGGAGAGGGGTGATATGGAGACGGGTGATTTGAAGAGGGGTAATTTGGAGAGGGGTAATTTGGAGACGGGGGATTTGGAGACGGGTGCTTTGGAGACGGGTAATTTGGAGATTGGTGATTTGGAGACGGCTGATTTGGAGATGGGTGATTTGGAGAGGGGTGATTTGGAGACGGGTGATTTGGAGACGGCTGATTTGGAGAGGGGTGATTTGGAGATGGGTGATTTGGAGAGGGGTGATTTGGAGATGGGTGATATGGAGAGGGGTGATTTGGAGAGGGGTGATTTGGAGAGGGGTGATTTGGAGAGAATTTATTTGGAGAGGGGTGATTTGGAGAGGGGTGATATGGAGATGGGTGATTTGAAGAGGGGTAATTTGGAGAGGGGTGATTTGGAGACGGGTGATTTGGAGACGGGTGCTTTGGAGAGGGGTGATTTGGAGAAGGGTGATTTGGAGAGGGGTGATTTGGAGAGGGATAATTTGGAGATGGGTGATTTGGAGAGGGGTGATTTGGAGACGGGTGATTTGGAGAGGGATAATTTGGAGATGGGTTGATTTGGAGAGGGGTGATTTGGAGAAGGGTGATTTGGAGAGGGGTGATGTGGAGAGGGGTGATTTGGAGATGGGTAATTTGGAGATGGGTGATTTGGAGACGGGTGATTTGGAGAGGGGTGATTTGGAGAGAATTTATTTGGAGACGGGTGAATTGGAGAGGGATAATTTGGAGATGGGTGATTTGGAGAGGGGTGATTTGGAGAGGGGTGATTTGGAGAGGGGTTAATTTGGAGATGGGTTGATTTGGAGAGGGGTGATTTGGAGAGGGGTGATTTGGAGATGGGTGATTTGGAGATGGGTGATATGGAGAGGGGTGATTTGGAGAAGGGTGATTTGGAGATGGGTAATTTGGAGATGGGTGATTTGGAGAGAATTTACTTGGAGAGGGGTGATTTGGAGAGGGGTGATATGGAGATGGGTGATTTGAAGAGGGGTAATTTGGAGACGGGTGATTTGGAGAGAATTTATTTGGAGAGGGGTGATTTGGAGAGGGATAATTTGGAGATGGGTGATTTGGAGAGGGGTGATTTGGAGAGGGGTGATTTGGAGACGGGTGATTTGGAGAGAATTTATTTGGAGAGGGGTGGTTTGGAGAGGGGTGATATGGAGATGGGTGATTTGAAGAGGGGTAATTTGGAAAGGGGTAATTTGGAGATGGGTGATTTGGAGACAGGTGCTTTGGAGACGGGTAATTTGGAGATGGGTGATTTGGAGACGGCTGATTTGGAGATGGGTGATTTGGAGATGGGTGATGCGGAGAGAGGTGATTTGGAGAGGGGTGATATGGAGACGGGTGATTTGAAGAGGGGTAATTTGGAGAGGGGTAATTTGGAGACGGGGGATTTGGAGAGGGGTGATTTGGAGACGGGTAATTTGGAGATTGGTGATTTGGAGACGGCTGATTTGGAGATGGGTGATTTGGAGAGGGGTGATTTGGAGACGGGTGATTTGGAGACGGCTGATTTGGAGAGGGGTGATTTGGAGACGAGTGATTTGGAGACGGGTGATTTGGAGAGGGGTGATTTGGAGAGAATTTATTTGGAGAGGGGTGATTTGGAGAGGGGTGATATGGAGACGGCTGATTTGAAGAGGGGTAATTTGGAGAGGGGTAATTTGGAGACGGGTGATTTGGAGACGGGTGCTTTGGAGACGGGTAATTTGGAGAAGGGTGATTTGGAGATTGGTGATTTGGAGACGGCTGATTTGGAGATGGGTGATTTGGAGAGGGGTGATTTGGAGAGGGGTGATTTGGAGACGGGTGATTTGGAGAGGGGAGATTTGGAGAGGGATAATTTGGAGATGGGTTGATTTGGAGAGGGGTGATTTGGAGAGGGGTGATTTGGAGATGGGTGATTTGGAGATGGGTGATATGGAGAGGGGTGATTTGGAGAAGGGTGATTTGGAGACGGGTGATTTGGAGAGGGGTGATTTGGAGAGAATTTATTTGGAGAGGGGTGATTTGGAGAGGGGTGATATGGAGATGGGTGATTTGAAGAGGGGTATTTGGAGACGGGTGATTTGAAGAGAATTTATTTGGAGAGGGGTGATTTGGAGAGGGATAATTTGGAGATGGGTGATTTGGAGAGCGTTGATTTGGAGACGGGTGATTTGGAGAGGGGTGATTTGGAGAGAATTTATTTGGAGAGGGGTGATTTGGAGAGGGGTGATATGGAGATGGGTGATTTGAAGAGGGGTAATTTGGAGATGGGTGATTTGGAGACGGGTGCTTTGGAGACGGGTAATTTGGAGATGGGTGATTTGGAGACGGCTGATTTGGAGATCTGTGATTTGGAGACGGCTGATTTGGAGATGGGTGATTTGGAGATGGGTGATTTGGAGAAAGGTGATTTGGAGAGGGGTGATATGGAGACGGGTGATTTAAAGAGGGGTAATTTGGAGAGGGGTAATTTGGAGACGGGGGATTTGGAGACAGGTAATTTGGAGATTGGTGATTTGGAGACGGGTAATTTGGAGATGGGTGATTTGGAGACAGCTGATTTGGAGAAGGGTGATTTGGAGACGGGTGATTTGGAGACGGCTGATTTGGAGACGGTTGATTTGGAGACGGCTGATTTGGAGAGGGGTGATTTGGAGATGGGTGATTTGGAGAGGGGTGATGTGGAGAGAGGTGATTTGGAGAGGGATAATTTGGAGATGGGTGATTTGGAGAGGGGTGATTTGGAGAGAATTTATATGGAGATGGGTGATTTGGAGAGGGATGATTTGGAGATGGGTGATTTGGAGAGGGGTGATTTGGAGATGGGTGATTTGGAGATGGGTGATTTGGAGATGGGTGATATGGAGAGGGGTGATTTGGAGAGGGGTGATTTGGAGAGGGGTGATTTGGAGACGAGTGATTTGGAGACGGGTGAATTGGAGAGGGGTGATTTGGAGAGGGGTGATTTGGAGATGGGTGATTTGGAGATCGGTGATATGGAGAGGGATAATTTGGAGAGGGATAATTTGGAGATGTGTTGATTTGGAGAGGGGTGATTTGGAGAGGGGTGATTTGGAGATGGGTGATATGGAGAGGGGTGATTTGTAGAAGGGTGATTTGGAGACGGGTGATTTGGAGAAGGGTGATTTGGAGAGGGGTGATTTGGAGAGGGGTGATTTGGAGAAAATTTACTTGGAGAGGGGGGATTTGGAGAGGGGTGATATGGAGATGGGTGATTTGAAGAGGGGTAATTTGGAGAGGGGTAATTTGGAGATGGGTGATTTGGAGACGGGTGCTTTGGAGACGGGTAATTTGGAGAAGGGTGATTTGGAGAGGGGTGATTTGGAGAGGGATAATTTGGAGATGGGTGATTTGGAGAGGGGTGATTTGGAGAGGGGTGATTTGGAGACGGGTGATTTGGAGAGGGATAATTTGGAGATGGGTTGATTTGGAGAGGGGTGATTTGGAGAAGGGTGATTTGGAGAGGGGTGATGTGGAGAGGGGTGATTTGGAGATGGGTAATTTGGAGATGGGTGATTTGGAGACGGGGGATTTGGAGAGGGGTGATTTGGAGAGAATTTATTTGGAGAGGGGTGATTTGGAGAGGGATAATTTGGAGATGGGTGATTTGGAGAGGGGTGATTTGGAGAGGGGTGATTTGGAGAGGGGTAATTTGGAGATGGGTTGATTTGGAGAGGGGTGATTTGGAGAGGGGTGATTTGGAGATGGGTGATTTGGAGATGGGTGATACGGAGAGGGGTGATTTGGAGAAGGGTGATTTGGAGAGGGGTGATTTGGAGAGGGGTGATTTGGAGAGAATTTACTTGGAGAGGGGTGATTTGGAGAGAGGTGATTTGGACAGGGGTGATATGGAGACGGGTGATTTGAAGAGGGGTAATTTGGAGAGAATTTATTTGGAGAGGGGTGATTTGGAGAGGGATAATTTGGAGATGGTTGATTTGGAGAGGGGTGATTTGGAGAGGGGTGATTTGGAGACGGGTGATTTGGAGAGAATTTATTTGGAGAGGGGTGATTTGGAGAGGGGTGATATGGAGATGGGTGATTTGAAGAGGGGTAATTTGGAGAGGGGTAATTTGGAGATGGGTGATTTGGAGACAGGTGCTTTGGAGACGGGAAATTTGGAGATGGGTGATTTGGAGACGGCTGATTTGGAGATGGGTGATTTGGAGATGGGTGATGTGGAGAGAGGTGATTTGGAGAGGGGTGATATGGAGACGGGTGATTTGAAGAGGGGTAATTTGGAGAGGGGTAATTTGGAGACGGGGGATTTGGAGACGGGTGCTTTGGAGACGGGTAATTTGGAGATTGGTGATTTGGAGACGGCTGATTTGGAGATGGGTGATTTGGAGAGGGGTGATTTGGAGACGGGTGATTTGGAGACGGCTGATTTGGAGAGGGGTGATTTGGAGACGAGTGATTTGGAGACGGGTGATTTGGAGAGGGGTGATTTGGAGAGAATTTATTTGGAGAGGGGTGATTTGGAGAGGGGTGATATGGAGATGGGTGATTTGAAGAGGGGTAATTGGAGAGGGGTAATTTGGAGACGGGTGATTTGGAGACGGGTGCTTTGGAGACGGGTAATTTGGAGAAGGGTGATTTGGAGATTGGTGATTTGGAGAGGGGTGATTTGGAGAGGGGTGATTTGGAGACGGGTGATTTGGAGAGGGGAGATTTGGAGAGGGATAATTTGGAGATGGGTTGATTTGGAGAGGGGTGATTTGGAGAGGGGCGATTTGGAGATGGGTGATTTGGAGATGGGTGATATGGAGAGGGGTGATTTGGAGAAGGGTGATTTGGAGACGGGTGATTTGGAGAGGGGTGATTTGGAGAGAATTTATTTGGAGAGGGGTGATTTGGAGAGGGGTGATATGGAGATGGGTGATTTGAAGAGGGGTAATTTGGAGACGGGTGATTTGAAGAGAATTTATTTGGAGAGGGGTGATTTGGAGAGGGATAATTTGGAGATGGGTGATTTGGAGAGCGTTGATTTGGAGACGGGTGATTTGGAGAGGGGTGATTTGGAGAGAATTTATTTGGAGAGGGGTGATTTGGAGAGGGGTGATATGGAGATGGGTGATTTGAAGAGGGGTAATTTGGAGATGGGTGATTTGGAGACGGGTGCTTTGGAGACGGGTAATTTGGAGATGGGTGATTTGGAGACGGCTGATTTGGAGATCTGTGATTTGGAGACGGCTGATTTGGAGATGGGTGATTTGGAGATGGGTGATTTGGAGAAAGGTGATTTGGAGAGGGGTGATATGGAGACGGGTGATTTAAAGAGGGGTAATTTGGAGAGGGGTAATTTGGAGACGGGGGATTTGGAGACAGGTAATTTGGAGATTGGTGATATGGAGACGGCTGATTTGGAGATGGGTGATTTGGAGAGGGGTGATTTGGAGAAGGGTGATTTGGAGACGGGTGATTTGGAGACGGCTGATTTGGAGACGGTTGATTTGGAGACGGCTGATTTGGAGAGGGGTGATTTGGAGATGGGTGATTTGGAGAGGGGTGATGTGGAGAGAGGTGATTTGGAGAGGGATAATTTGGAGATGGGTGATTTGGAGAGGGGTGATTTGGAGAGAATTTATTTGGAGAGGGGTGATTTGGAGAGGGATAATTTGGAGATGGGTGATTTGGAGAGGGGTGATTTGGAGAGGGGTGATTTGGAGATGGGTGATTTGGAGATGGGTGATATGGAGAGGGGTGATTTGGAGAGGGGTGATTTGGAGACGAGTGATTTGGAGACGGGTGAATTGGAGAGGGGTGATTTGGAGAGGGGTGATTTGGAGAGGGGTGATTTGGAGATGGGTGATTTGGAGATCGGTGATTTAAAGACGGGTGCTTTGGAGACGGGTAATTTGGAGACGGGTGATTTGGAGAGGGGTGATTTGGAGAGAATTTATTTGGAGAGGGGTGATTTGGAGACGGGTGATTTGGAGAGGGGTGATTTGAAGAGGGATAATTTGGAGATGGGTTGATTTGGAGAGGGGTGATTTGGAGAGGGGTGATTTGGAGATGGGTGATTTGGAGATGGGGTGATATGGAGAGGGGTGATTTGGAGAAGGGTGATTTGGAGACGGGTGATTTGGAGAGGGGTGATTTGGAGAGAATTTACTTGGAGAGGGGTGATTTGGAGAGGGGTGATATGGAGATGGGTGATTTGAAGAGGGGTAATTTGGAGACGGGTGATTTGGAGAGAATTTATTTGGAGAGGGGTGATTTGGAGAGGGATAATTTGGAGATGAGTGATTTGGAGAGGGGTGATTTGGAGACGGGTGATTTGGAGAGGGGTGATTTGGAGAGAATTTATTTGGAGAGGGGTGATTTGGAGAGGGGTGATATGGAGATGGGTGATTTGAAGAGGGGTAATTTGGAGAGGGGTAATTTGGAGATGGGTGATTTGGAGACAGGTGCTTTGGAGACGGGTAATTTGGAGATGGGTGATTTCGAGACGGCTGATTTGGAGATGGGTGATTTGGAGACGGCTGATTTGGAGATGGGTGATTTGGAGATGGATGATTTGGAGAGAGGTGATTTGGACAGGGGTGATATGGAGACGGGTGATTTGAAGAGGGGTAATTTGGAGCGGGGTAATTTGGAGACGGGGGATCTGGAGATGGGTAATTTGGAGATTGGTGATTTGGAGACGGCTGATTTGGAGATGGGTGATTTGGAGAGGGGTGATTTGGAGACGGGTGATTTGGAGATGGCTGATTTGGAGACGGGTGATTTGGAGACGGTTGATTTGGAGACGGCTGATTTGGAGAGGGGTGATTTGGAGATGGGTGATTTGGAGAGGGGTGATGTGGAGACAGGTGATTTGGAGATGGGTGATATGGAGATGGGTGATTTGGAGATGGGTGATTTGGAGACGGGTGATTTGGAGAGAGGTGATTTGGAGACGGCTGATTTGGAGAGGGTGATTTGGAGAGGGGTGATTTGGAGACGGGTGATTTGGAGACGAGTGATTTGGAGACGGGTGATTTGCAGAGGGGTGATTTGGAGAGAATTTATTTGGAGAGGGGTGATTTGGAAAGGGGTGATATCGAGATGGGTGATTTGAAGAGGGGTAATTTGGAGATGGGTGATTTGGAGACGGGTAATTTGGAGATGGGTGATTTGGAGACAGCTGATTTGGAGATGGGTGATTTGGAGAGGGGTGATTTGGAGACGGGTGATTTGGAGACGGCTGATTTGGAGACGGGGGATCTGGAGATGGGTAATTTGGAGATTGGTGATTTGGAGACGGCTGATTTGGAGATGGGTGATTTGGAGAGGGGTGATTTGGAGACGGGTGATTTGGAGATGGCTGATTTGGAGACGGGTGATTTGGAGACGGTTGATTTGGAGACAAATGATTTGGAGAGGGGTGATTTGGAGATGGGTGATTTGGAGAGGGGTGATGTGGAGACAGGTGATTTGGAGATGGGTGATATGGAGATGGGTGATTTGGAGATGGGTGATTTGGAGACGGGTGATTTGGAGAGAGGTGATTTGGAGACGGCTGATTTGGAGAGGGGTGATTTGGAGAGGGGTGATTTGGAGACGGGTGATTTGGAGACGAGTGATTTGGAGACGGGTGATTTGCAGAGGGGTGATTTGGAGAGAATTTATTTGGAGAGGGGTGATTGGAAAGGGGTGATATCGAGATGGGTGATTTGAAGAGGGGTAATTTGGAGATGGGTGATTTGGAGACGGGTAATTTGGAGATGGGTGATTTGGAGACAGCTGATTTGGAGATGGGTGATTTGGAGAGGGGTGATTTGGAGACGGGTGATTTGGAGACGGCTGATTTGGAGACGGGGGATTTGGAGACGGTTGATTTGGAGACGGCTGATTTGGAGAGGGGTGATTTGGAGAGGGGGGATTTGGAGATGGGAGATTTGGAGAGGGGTGATGTGGAGAGAGGTGATTTGGAGAGGGGTGATATGGAGACGGGTGATTTGGAGATGGGTGATTTGGAGAGGGGTGATTTGGAGAGAGGTGATTTGGAGACGGCTGATTTGGAGATGGGTGATTTGGAGAGGGGTGATTTGGAGACGGCTGATTTGGAGATGGCTGATTTGGAGACGAGTGATTTGGAGATGGGTGATATGGAGACGAGTGATTTGGATAGGGGTGATTTGGAGACGGCTCATTTGGAGATGGGTGATTTGGAGAGGGGTGATTTGGAGATGGGTGATATGGAGAGGGGTGATTTGGAGAGGGGTGATTTGGAGACGAGTGATTTGGAGATGGGTGATTTGGAGAGAATTTACTTGGAGAGGGGTGATTTGGAGAGAGGTGATGTGGAGAGGGGTGATTTGGAGAGGGGTGATTTGGAGATGGGTGATTTGGAGAGGGGTGATTTGGAGATGGGTGATTTGAAGAGGGGTAATTTGGAGAGGGGTAATTTGGAGACGGGGGATTTGGAGACGGGTGCTTTGGAGACGGGTGCTTTGGAGACGGGTAATTTGGAGATTGGTGATTTGGAGACGGCTGATTTGGAGATGGGTGATTTGGAGAGGGGTGATTTGGAGACGGCTGATTTGGAGAGGGGTGATTTGGAGATGGGTGATTTGGAGAGGGGTGATTTGGACAGGGATAATTTGGAGATGGGTGATTTGGAGAGGGGTGATTTGGAGATGGGTGATATGGAGAGGGGTGATTTGGAGAGGGGTGATTTGGAGACGAGTGATTTGGACACGGGTGATTTGGAGAGGGGTGATTTGGAGAGAATTTACTTGGAGAGGGGTGATTTGCAGAGGGGTGATATGGAGATGGGTGATTTGAAGAGGGGTAATTTGGAGAGGGGTAATTTGGAGACGGGTGATTTAAAGACGGGTGCTTTGGAGAGGGGTGATTTGGAGAGAATTTACTTGGAGAGGGGTGATTTGGAGAGGGGTGATATGGAGATGGGTGATTTGAAGAGGGGTAATTTGGAGATGGGTTGATTTGGAGAGGGGTGATTTGGAGAGAATTTATTTGGAGAGGGGTGATTTGGAGACGGGTGATTTGGAGAGGGGTGATTTGAAGAGGGATAATTTGGAGATGGGTTGATTTGGAGAGGGGTGATTTGGAGAGGGGTGATTTGGAGATGGGTGATTTGGAGATGGGTGATATGGAGAGGGGTGATTTGGAGAAGGGTGATTTGGAGACGGGTGATTTGGAGAGGGGTGATTTGGAGAGAATTTACTTGGAGAGGGGTGATTTGGAGAGGGGTGATATGGAGATGGGTGATTTGAAGAGGGGTAATTTGGAGACGGGTGATTTGGAGAGAATTTATTTGGAGAGGGGTGATTTGGAGAGGGATAATTTGGAGATGAGTGATTTGGAGAGGGGTGATTTGGAGACGGGTGATTTGGAGAGGGGTGATTTGGAGAGAATTTATTTGGAGAGGGGTGATTTGGAGAGGGATAATTTGGAGATGAGTGATTTGGAGAGGGGTGATTTGGAGACGGGTGATTTGGAGAGGGGTGATTTGGAGAGAATTTATTTGGAGAGGGGTGATTTGGAGAGGGGTGATATGGAGATGGGTGATTTGAAGAGGGGTAATTTGGAGAGGGGTAATTTGGAGATGGGTGATTTGGAGACGGGTGCTTTGGAGACGGGTAATTTGGAGATGGGTGATTTGGAGAGAGGTGATTTGGACAGGGGTGATATGGAGACGGGTGATTTGAAGAGGGGTAATTTGGAGCGGGGTAATTTGGAGACGGGGGATCTGCAGATGGGTAATTTGGAGATTGGTGATTTGGAGACGGCTGATTTGGAGATGGGTGATTTGGAGAGGGGTGATTTGGAGACGGGTGATTTGGAGATGGCTGATTTGGAGACGGGTGATTTGGAGACGGTTGATTTGGAGACGGCTGATTTGGAGAGGGGTGATTTGGAGATGGGTGATTTGGAGAGGGGTGATGTGGAGACAGGTGATTTGGAGAGGGGTGATATGGAGATGGGTGATTTGGAGATGGGTGATTTGGAGACGGGTGATTTGGAGAGAGGTGATTTGGAGACGGCTGATTTGGAGAGGGGTGATTTGGAGAGGGGTGATTTGGAGACGGGTGATTTGGAGACGAGTGATTTGGAGACGGGTGATTTGCAGAGGGGTGATTTGGAGAGAATTTATTTGGAGAGGGGTGATTTGGAAAGGGGTGATATCGAGATGGGTGATTTGAAGAGGGGTAATTTGGAGATGGGTGATTTGGAGACGGGTAATTTGGAGATGGATGATTTGGAGACAGCTGATTTGGAGATCGGTGATTTGGAGAGGGGTGATTTGGAGACGGGTGATTTGGAGACGGCTGATTTGGAGACGGGGGATTTGGAGACGGTTGATTTGGAGACGGCTGATTTGGAGAGGGGTGATTTGGAGAGGGGTGATTTGGAGATGGGAGATTTGGAGAGGGGTGATGTGGAGAGAGGTGATTTGGAGAGGGGTGATATGGAGACGGGTGATTTGGAGAGGGGTGATTTGGAGAGAGGTGATTTGGAGACGGCTGATTTGGAGATGGGTGATTTGGAGAGGGGTCACTTGGAGATGGGTAATTTGGAGATGGGTGATGTGGAAATGGGTGATGTGGAGATGGGTGATTTGGAGACGGGTGATTTGGAGACAAGTGATTTGGAGACAGGTGATTTGGAGATGGGTAATTTGGAGATGGGTGATTTGGAGACGGCTGATTTGGAGATGGCTGATTTGGAGACGAGTGATTTGGAGATGGGTGATATGGAGACGAGTGATTTGGATAGGGGTGATTTGGAGAGGGGTGATTTGGAGAGAATTTACTTGGAGAGGGGTGATTTGGAGAGAGGAGATGTGGAGAGTGGTGACTTGGAGAGGGGTGATTTGGAGACGGGTAAATTGGAGACGGGTGATTTGGAGACGGCTGATTTGGAGACGGGTGATTTGGAGACGGCTGATTTGGAGACGGGTGATTTGGAGACGGCTGATTTGGAGAGGGGTGATTTGGAGAGGGGTGATTTGGAGACAGGTGATTTGGAGAGGGGTGATTTGGTGAGAGGTGATTTGGAGAGGGGTGATGTGGAGAGGGGTGATTTGGAGATGGGTGATTTGGAGACAAATGATTTGGAGACGGGTGATTTGGAGAGGGGTGATTTGGTGAGAGGTGATTTGGAGAGGGGTGATGTGGAGAGGGGTGATTTGGAGATGGGTGATTTGGAGACAAATGATTTGGAGAGGGGTGATTTGGAGATGGGTGATTTGGAGATGGGTGATTTGGAGAGGGGTGATGTGGAGAGAGGTGATTTGGAGAGGGGTGATGTGGAGAGGGGTGATGTGGAGAGAGGTGATTTGGAGAGGGGTGATTTGGAGAGGGGTGATGTGGAGAGGAGTGATGTGGAGAGGGGTGCTCTGTGACGTACATTTTAAAAATGAGATTTTGCACCAAACTATGAAGTGTTTTAATTTAACACAGATTATTCTATATTTGCAAATGATTTGGAGACAGGTGACGTGGAGATGGCTGATGTGGAGATGGGTGATTTGGAGTCGGGTGATTTGGAGACAAGTGATTTGGAGACGGGTGATTTGGAGACAAGTGATTTGGAGACGGGTGATTTGGAGAGAATTTATTTGGAGAGGGGTGATTTGGAGATGGGTAATTTGGAGATGGGTGATATGGAGACAGACAGACAGATACACAAAAAATACCACCTCCATACTGCTCTCCAGAGCGCACGCCTGGAATTACACACACATACACAGATGAACAGAAAGACAGACAGATAGACAGACAGACAGATAGATATACAGACAGATATGTAGACATTTAGACAGATATGAAGACAGACAGATATATAGATACATAAGTAGATAGACACATAGCATACAGTTAGACAGAAATATAAATAGACGAACAGACAGACATGTAGACAGAAAGAAAGATGCACATGCAGACCTACAAACAGATAGATAGACAGGTAGACAGAAAGCAAGACAGACAGACAGATATACAGAAGTATAGATAAACAGACAGCTAGACATACAGATAGACAGACAGGTAGATGAACAGACAGACAAACTGACAGATAGAAAGACATAGACAGACAGATATACAGATAGAGACAGACAGATAAATATGTGGACAGAGACATATAAATATGTAGACAGATAGATAGACAGACAGACAGGTAGGTAGACAGACAAACAGATATATTCCACGTGTGTGTTTGTAAGTAGTTTGTAAGCAGATGTTTTATTATGTTTTGAATGATGTAAAGTTAGTGAGTGGTCAGTCGTGTTCTGCAGAAAGAAAAACTTTTTTGTCATATTTTAATATTAGCAATGCAGAAACAGATTTCATACAGAATACTAATATACTGTATTACATAAATAATACAGTATATTAATAAATAAATAATATTAAATCGTGTGATTACATTTCAACAATACTGTGATTCAGCCTAAATGCACTGGACTGTGTTTCCTCTGACTGTTACAGAGACGGAGGTCTGCGCTGCTGGGTGAGACAGCTGTACAGATGTGAAGCTGGGCGGTATGTTTACAGTGCGCTGCTGGGTGAGACAGCTGTACAGAGCTGAAGCTGGGCGGTATGTTTACAGTGTGCTGCTAGGTGAGGCAGCTGTACAGATGTGAAGCTGGGCGGTCCCTATGGTTACAGCGCGCTGCTGGGTGAGGCAGCTGTACAGAGCTGAAGCTGGGCGGTATGGTTACAGTGCACTGCTGGGTGAGACAGCTGTACAGATGTGAAGCTAGGCGGTCACTATGGTTACAGTACGCTGCTGGGTGAGACAGCTGTACAGAGCTGAAGCTGGGCGGTATGGTTACAGAGCGCTGCTGGGTGAGACAGCTATACAGATGTGAAGCTGGGCGGTCACTATGGTTACAGTACGCTGCTGGGTGAGACAGCTGTACAGATGTGAAGCTGGGCGGTCACCATGGTTACAGTACGCTGCTGGGTGAGACAGCTGTACAGATGTGAAGCTGGGTGGTATGTTTACAGTGCGCTGCTGGGTGAGACAGCTATACAGATGTGAAGCTGGGCGGTCACTATGGTTACAGTACGCTGCTGGGTGAGACAGCTGTACAGAGCTGAACTGGGCGGTCACTATGGTTACAGGGCGCTGCTGGGAGCGGGTGCTAATCTGACGCAGCCGCGAGGCGTAAACAGACAAGGCGCTTAGCCGCTAGCTAACCTAGCTAACTACATACGCTAACCTACCACTGGTGTCTTCACTCGGCAGATCGACCAGAAATACAGAAGAATTTACTCCAGCTGACCGTTTGTGAGGCTGCTTATCTCATTCGGTCACTACTCACCTTTTAAAGCAGAGTCTGACCGCTGCAGTCGTAACTCCAGTCGTAGCTCCAGTCGTAACTCCAGTCGTAACTCCAGTCGGTCCGGTCAGGTAACTTCAGTCAGCTACGCAGCTGAAACACATTATTTTTCTCATACTGTAAATCTCTACTCACCCTCTGTCTGAAACGCTCTGTTAGAGCTCCTGTGTCTTTAAGCCCCTCCTTCCTGATGAGCCCAGTACGCTCTGATTAGTCAGCTCGCTCACTTGGTTCTGACTGACCAAGCGCCAGAGTGGTTCCACCAATACACGGCCCCCGGTTGATGCGATGTGTTGTGTGAGGGCGTGCCAAGCTCGCTGGTAGGTGGGCAATAAGGATTGTGTTATAGGATTACATCATCTTGTAACAAAGGAATTCTCTCTCACAGAGAATTATTACATGGAATGATTATTAATAAGAGCTGAACTCTATTAGATCATGTTTACCACATGCTGTATGCTATAAATTATAGAACTCTGAGACTTGCAGTATTACACATTAAAGCACTGTGAAGAAGTAAATCTATAAATATTGATACAGTGTTGGTGATATTACCATATCGATATTTTGAACACAGCCGTAACGGAAAATAACATATTAATAAGTTGAATGAATAAAGCACAGATATTTGAGTCCGGCTTTACCTAAACATTCTGCTCTTCTGTATTACCATAAATACTTCATGAAGTATATTAGTTTGAAATACCCACCAAATCTAAACATCTGTCTGACATTCATATAGTTTTATTTAAAAAATTAAAACTTGAGTCTCACCAGTTGCTCAGCTTCAGATGATTTCTGATGAGAAACATCTAAAACAAACAGACACATGAGGTAAATGCAGCAAAACAATAATAACAGCAAAGCATAACAATGAACTTAAACACAAAACAAACTGGTCATTATATATTACTGACTAAAATGTAGCTGAGTAAAACGTAGTTTATTAAACTAAAGCACAAATAATATATTTTAAGAATACTCTGGAAAGTACAAATCCACCGAGACGTTACTGGAGTAAATGTAACTGAGCAAATTAAAATGATTACTACCCTCTCTGAGCTACACAGACTGACGGACTGTGTTCAGTCTCATTGTTGTGTGTTTCAGTGTGCTGACCCTGCTGCACTGTGATCAGTCTTAGGTTTCACTCTGCAGCCTTTCATTTGTTCCAGCTACCTAAATGCTTCAACAGACTGATTCTGCTGCACACAAGCTCACAGAATCCAGTGGGTCCGGTCAGGTAACTTCAGTCAGCTACGCAGCTGAAACTCCTCGTTTGTGGAGCTGAACGCGTCACCCGGCAGGCGGCGCTGTCTCAGTAAGGAGTGTAAGAGAGTCTTATCAGGTTTAACACTCACTAAACTAACTCGATTAAACTGACCGCGTTAGCGACCTGACTGAGTCGCTCACTGTAAACGGCTGTAACGGTCGCGCTTGGCTTTAAAAGGAGGAACGGCGCTCGCGCTTCAACACCGAACGTCCAAGAGGCGGAGTCTCGCGCTCTGATTGGTCTGAAACTCCCGCCAGTCTTTTGTTTGTCCTCCCATTGATCTGTTTTTCCGGTGCGCGCCTCTCTGTACTGAATGAACTGTGCTGCTCTGTTTCTGTTTGTTTGTTTGTTTGTTTGTTTTTAATCTACACGCAGAGACTCAGCATATGGATACGCTATGATCGAGCGCGCTCTGGGGCTTTTACGCTCATAATGCGCTTTTACGCAGGATGCGCGCTTTTACGCAGGTTGCGCGCTTTTACGCAGGTTGCGCGCTTTTACGCAGGGTGCGCGCTTTTACGCGTATAATGCGCTTTTACGCAGGTTGCGCGCTTTTACGCAGGGTGCGCGCTTTTACGCGTATAATGCGCTTTTACGCAGGTTGCGCGCTTTTACGCAGGTTGCGCGCTTTTACGCAGATTGCGCGCTTTTACGCGTACAATGCGCTTTTACGCAGGTTGCGCGCTTTTACGCGTATAATGCGCTTTTACGCAGTGTGCGCGCTTTTACGCGTATAATGCGCAAGGTGCGCAAAACGCGGACAAAAACGAAAAAGCTGGACCAAGATCAGCGATTGATCCTCTTTTTGTTCCTTTCATGTTTCTCTGACGTAGCATGTTTATAATATGTTTATAGATGCATCAACACATTGAGTAGCATCCAAGCAACATCTGGCGTCGCTGGAAGGTAAAAGCAGCAAAGTTGGAGATTCGCACTTCATCCAGACTGAAGCTCATTAATCTGGAGGAGCTGATTCAACTGCATCAATATTATATTATATATAATCGATTAGAACAATTTTCAAGAAAATTCAGTGAAATTATTCGGCTGTTTCTATATTAGTATTACTTTTAAAAAGGATGGTTCTTTAAGATTCTTTAATAAAGGGAATGGTTCTGTTTAGAACCAGGAGGTATATAGAGAACCATTTCAATGCTTTTATGTTTCTTTACATGGAGAAATGGTTCTGCCTGTTTCCTATTTCAGCCGTTATTGATTTATATACATTAATATTTATGTATTTATTGTTTTATACGTCTTTTAGTTCTGCTGATTTTCACTTGTTCTAGTTGATGAATTTCACTTCAGCTTTTTCAGTTTCTGTTTAATTTGCTCGGCTACACTGTAAATGAAGGTCACCCTCAATGTACTTCTGAGTCAAAATAAAGGTTTATTGATTGATTGGTTGACTGATTGATTGATTGATTGATTGATTGATTGATTGATTGATTGATTGGTTGATCGATTAAAAAAGTCACAAAAGCACTTTTAACTGATCTCCAAAGTCAAAGCTTAACGAGGCTTCAGGTTCAGGTTTCTTTACAGTGGTGGTGATAGGAACCAGGTGTCGCCATGACTACAACACAAATATAGACATTTTAATTACTATTCAAAACCACCAGTGAACCTACACGAGTCTTCTGAGTTTATATGGAATGTTAATTTTGGGAAAATAGTCATAAATCTGAAAGTGATACGTTTTGGGTGGACTGTTTTGCCTCACGACGTCCTGCATGTGTCCCTCCACCATGAATGGATTAACAAGACATTTTAGGCCCAAACTTTCTCTAAACTAAGGTAAAATAATGTGTCAGTCATCAGGCAGTGAATTCATAACCATGTCATGTAGTAACTGTCTGTGAGGGAGCTGTTAGAGGTGGTCGTCTGGTTCCTATCACCACCACTGTGAAAAGCTCTGACTCTGTAAGTTTCTCTAGAACAGTGTTTCACACCAAAAAGGGTGTGAGGGTAGCGCTGTAGAACTGACATGTTCAGAGAACTTAATCTGTCTGTCAGTATGAGCTGGACCATTTTGGCCAACTCCTGAGGGGCTGCGGTTGAAAACAGGTCCTCCACTCTTTCTGCTGCTGCAGATAACTCCTCAAGAGAGTTAAAAGGACCTGAGCTCTGTAAATCCAGGGAGGCCATCATGGTGTCCAGTAAAGAGGCCATTGAAACCCTCTCTCTGCTCTTGGGTGGCTCGTGTTCATCAATCACTGATGGTCTTTCAAGGTGTGATTTCTTACCAACAGTTCCCCCAACACTGATCTCTAAAGGATCCACCTTAGGTGGTTTCTGCTGATACATTGCAGAAAAATCCCTTAGGCGTTTCATGGCACTGTTGTAAGTACTACACACAGTGTAGCACAGAATCTCCTCAGGGGCGTCAACACCTGATTCCATCCAACCCAAAGCTTCAGACCGTGTTTCTTTCAAACCATCAGGTGATGTTGTAGAATCCAGATGTTTGCAAATTCCATCAATGACGGAATCGACGAGGTCGAATGCCTTAACCAAGCATTCCGACGGAGTTGGTTCCACACTTCAATGTCTTTGGCTAGTGTGAGCATGCCGGGAACGTGGAGAACTTACAAGGAAGCTTGAAGACTCAAGTAAGATTTTACTCACTTCCTGAGCTGCCTCGGTCCGAGTATCCTCACTCTGGATTTTCTGGAAGCTCTTAGCTGAGAAGCTTCGACAGAAAAAAGGTGAGACCTCTTGGATGTATGCCATTAAATGGTCTACAAGCAACTCAGATATGAAAGATGTATCAGAGGAACTGGGAGTCGAACATCTACATCCACTCAGGTCGATTCAACAAAAAGGAAAAATCTCACAAGATCTAGTTTCATGAAAGGTTTTAGCGGCTGGTGCTTTGAAACTATATCAGTATCAGCACAGGGAGCGAAACAGAGACCATCAGTGTGAAAGAAAGACGTGCTCTGGGTCTCCTGGCTCTCTTGGCTGCCTTGACAAAGATTGCATTTGTGGGTTCTGAACTCACTAATCATCTCCTAATGATGGACTGAACCGTGTTGTTTGGATGCTGGAAGGCCACAAACTTTAAACAGTGATAAAACAACATTGTTTTGTTTTAATGATTCTAAAAAAGATCCATGTGGCAGAGAGAAGAGGCTGCTGTAGGGTTTGCTTGTTTGACAGAGATGAAATGAGTGAGTTGTAAAGGTAGTTGAAACACTTTAAACACGTCTATCTGCTTCTAATAACACTTTACCTTACAGACACTCACTGATCTGAATATGAGTAGCTCTCATACAGTGACACCACAAGGTGGCACTGTAAAATCAGATTAGGTCACTGCTGCATTATGGGTAGTCTGGGTTTATCACATAAGCCTTCTGCTTAATGTTTGCTGAGTTTTCATTTCTGCCATTAGTTGAATTTAGTTGAACAGATTCTACTTTACTACTAATTTATTTAGTGTATATACTTCATGTTGCATGTGTTTAAATGTAATCATTTGAAACTGATTTTATTTCAGATGTATTTAAATGTACAAAGTTAGCATTGTACAATAGGACAGTCCTTTTTGTTGGACATTGTGGGGTGGTATGAAGGTCTGATGAGTAGATGTGAGATTTTCTGGTGAAGACGTTTCTTCACAAGGTGCTCAGAAGTAGTAAGAAAACTCCACATTAATTCATTTATAGAGTTCGTTCTAAGAAACTATCATTGCTGCACTGATAATGTGATGGAGATAAAGTGTATGAACATGGACACAGTGCTTGTAGTGCTTGGGGAATGTAATAATTTGTATCTTTTCTCAGAATAAAACAGAGGTAATACTGAACTGTAACCACTGCATATGCGCCAAAGGGCTTATTTTTCATGTTTTTAACAGTCATTTCAATTCAGAAACTGAAACACTGAGTGCTTCCATACAGACTATAATGTAGTTCACAGCCTAGTTTATGTTTTCGGAGATTCAGATTTTTATTGTTAATGCAGAAGTTCTGTTTGTTTGAACTCAGCTGCTCTGTTATCTTGGTTGTCGTCATTCCAACAGCAGAGATGATGAGGAATAACATACTGAGGCTTATTGTCAGTTATAGACGTGTTCAAATTTAATGAATCCGATGGACGAGTCTGGGTTTGGCGGTTGCCAGGAGAACGGTACTTGTCTGACTGCATTGTGCCAAGTGTAAAGTTTGGTGGAGGGGGATAGTGTGTGGGGGTGTTTGTCAGGAGGTGGGCTCGGCCCCTTAGTTCCAGTGAAAGGAACTCTTAATGCTTCAGCACCAAGAGATTGTGGACAATTTCTTGCTCCCAACTTTGTGGGAATAGATTGGGGACGGTCCCTTCCTGTTCCAACATGACTGCACACCAGTGCACAGCACAGCAGCCTGGAAAAGGACTGTTACAGGTGTCTGATCTCAGAGTCCTGCAAGGTTTGAGTCGCTTTTCAGTTTCAGTTTCAAAAATGATTTGATGGGGCAGATAACAGATGTCCTTATGTAACACTCAGGTGTTTCAGATAGAGGGTTGGTTGGTGTCATCATTAGTGTGGTTGTGGTGGTTCTCATGCTTGTCAGTGTTGGAGTTGACAGAGAACAGTAATAGTGAACGTAGTAAGTGAAGAGAGATGTCAATACTAAGTTAGCCTGAATACAGACTTCTTACGCAGAGTTCTGACACATAACATATGTTCAGGATGTGTCTCTGCATAAGCGGAGACGCATGAAAGGTGTTTTGTGTGTGAGTGACTGAGAGGTGCTTCATGTTAATATTATCAAATAAATGTCCAGCGGCCTCAAAGTGCAAGTATAAATGCTCGCAAATCTCTCTCTCTCTCAGTGAGCGTGATCGTAATACAAGTATGAGTTAGAATGGGCACTGATTTATTATTGAGCAAATGAATCATCTTCCAGAATTTAGAGGAGTTTGTAAATATCTGGAGGTAGAATTCTGCTTCAGCTTTTCTGATGTAAGTACATTTATTCCTCAGCTGCTGAGCGGTAAGTCAGTGGGGCGCATGGCACCAGTTCTCTGCTTATTTACTGCATGAGCAAGAAGATATTCCAGAGATGAACCAGGGATTTGATCTCAGATTCCCATGTTTTTATAGGGGATAGGCTTATTTACCAGGCAGGAAAGTTTTTAGCAAAAATGGTCTAGCGCTAAATCGATATCTGAGATTTCAGAGGTGTAGTGGATGTCGCTGAGCGCCAGGTCATTTAAAAAGGCTTGATCATTATGGTCACTAAAACCAGGGTCAAAGACACATATGTGGGCGTGAGCGGCGGCGCTGGTCCCCTTAAAAGCCCAAACTATCCGACTGAGCCACTCTCAATAAGGAGATGAGAGAAGGTCTGTTCAAATAAATGAACATCAGATGGCAGATGTACATTAAAAACTAAACAAATAAAAGTTTAACTGCACTCAGGTTCCATAATTAAGTCTTAAACATACTTATATGGCCAGTACAACCTTCACTGATTGTCCCACGGTTAAGGTAGAACCCACTGGGCTTAAAGTCAAATCACTTCCACTCACGTGACACACAAAAGGAAAAATACAAGCACAGTAAATAAACCACA